>NW_015654050.1:333801-384457 GCF_001515625.1 Sinocyclocheilus rhinocerous
ACACTGAAGACTGCAGTAATGATGCTGAAAATACAGCTTTGATCACAGAAATAAATTACAGTTTAATAGATATTCACATAGAAAACAGCCGTTTTAAATCGTAATAATATTTCACTATTTGTAATGTCATCACACACCTCTGTCCGCTCAGTTTGTTGAAGGTACACGCTAGCGCCACCACCTGTCCAGTGGCTTGACTGATGACAGGAACACAGAGCATCGAGTTCGGCTCGAACCCCAACAAACTGCTCAATAACCCGCGTTCCTCCTGCACACACACACACACACACACACACACACACACACGTTATCAGACAATAAAAAAACTTTTAAAATCCCTCAACAAGCCCTCTAATAAGTATCCAATTTACAAATATTGAGGATATATTTACATATATCAGTGCATAATATATTTTTAACAAATAAATATTGAAAGGCGTGTTAGACCTCATTAATATATAGACCTGTTAACAACAACAATAATAAAAAATAATAATAATAATAAAATAAAAAACTACTTTAAAAAGGCCTAAAAAATGGTCACTGGCAAAACATTTAATTATAATATAATTAAGCAAGTGTGCCTGAGATGTGTCTGTGTTTGTATGATAGCGGTCGCTCCAGCCACAACGGTCCACTTCTCCAAGCAGCCATCTCACTAGAGTCAGTCCCGTCCCCCTCACAACTTCCTCCGTTACTCCCCTCCGCAACGAACGAGAGGGACAGACTCTCTCCATACCACTTTGTTTCTTTCTCACTGTGTTTTCTGCACATGACAGCGGGGCATTGTGGGTGATTTCAAGCCTTATGAGCCCAGCTCTGCAGCTTCATTCATTCTCTTCGTCCTACTTCCAGTTTCTGACTCTATAGAGACCGCATTACGGGAAACTCTCTCAAGAGGTGCCTGTCAGACCCCCGATCACGCATCCGACCGAGAGCCTGAGCGCCATCAGACCACCGGATCCATCTGTGACTTATCTGTGCGATTCATCCATTTAGGTTCGTTTGGTTTTCCTCTCCCACATATTTGAGATTCTGCTGCTAGAAAGCTATGCAGAGCTAAAAAGAAAAAACCCCACATCTTCTCTCTCCATGGACCCTTCGGATGGAGAACAGACACGAGGAGCGACTTTTGCCAAATCTAAGATTTCGGAGCAGCTGAATCTGAATGGGGAACTCGAGAGTACGAACATTGCAAACACATGCGATCAAACTGTTCCTTCTCTATAGCTTTTGTACAATACTAATGAGAAAAAACAAAAACATGAAGTTGAAATGGAATTTTTATTTTATAAGTCAAGTGGAGCCCTTGAAGTCAACTTTAGATGTGTTTTAGGGGTAAACATGACTTTAAAATCTGATCGTTGGTTTGCCAAACTCATTTTGTAAATAATAATTATTATTATTATTATTATTGATAATAATAATGACAGTGACGATGATGACGACAAATAATAAATGATAATACTAATGGTTCCGATTATAACAGTGTTAATTCCATACTGTGGACTTCCGTGCCATAAAATAGGCTGGCCTTAGTGATGCAAACTCCTCATGAAACCCAAGCAATATTAACATGTGTCCCAAACTCCCAGCGGTTTATGTTGCTTTCTCACGATCAAAGCCTGTCGTCTGTCTTTTGATTTCAGCAGGATGTGTGTTTTTAAGTGGCCTGAAACAAACCCGAGAGACTGTTATTATGTTTTTAATGCCTGAAAGGGTCCATTGGTAAATAGTTGGGTGTCATATTTGTGTGATCTCTTTTGGTTTGTTGTCAAGGTGAAGCTGGTAACTGTGATGGAGAAAGACCAGAGTTTCTCAACGTGTATGTTAATGCAGCAATCACAAATATGGATGTAAACGATCACATAGACATACATCTTCATGCAGACACACATTCACAGAGACCTTAAAGTCAATATGACAAGTCATGTTAGTCCAAAGAAAACAAAAGTCTTCTTATTCTGTCCTCAAAGTGTTAAACTTCCATTTTGATTAACATAACCAAGCTCAAACATGCAGCCTTTAAAATCCTGACATTAAAGCCGGTTAATTAGATTTGAAAACCATTGTTACAATTGGCTCCGATCTGACATGTAATGCCCACTTTTCACAATTCACTCAATTCCCAATGTGAAGTCCTGCCTTGTTGTATCTTGTTGAATATCCTGTTTTACTGAGAAATATGTCACAATAAGACTAAAATGGGTTGCGAAGGCCGTTTCACGTTGACTTTTGGGCCGTCTGATCGCATTAAAACACACCAGAATATCTGTCTGTAATCCAACCTCCAATCAGAGAAAATCACCATGAATGACATCTGTTTTCATTGCATCTGAAAAGCTCAGAGCATTCCATTACTGTGACAACATCTTCCTCCTATTTTATGGCCAGAGTCCCCTTTTAATTTCCAATTAAAGCAGTTTTGGACCTTCAAGATCTAAATTTTGAGGATTAAGAAGATGAGGGTGAAAATCAAGGTGAATGGGAGTCCTTGCAATTTCAGTACATTTCTATTTTGCCTTTACCTCAGCTAATGGTTTGGTAATGTAAAAGGACACATTATATATCTTGATGATAATGACATTCTACAGTGGATTTTTAGAGCATTTTTTTCTTTTCTCTTGATTTACGTAACCCACCATGTAATACTGTTACCAATAAACACATCCCAAAATGTTGCTCTGCCTCTCTGCCTTAGCAAAAAAAATCTCTTATATTTAAAAGGGGTGCAGTAGAAAAGCTGTTTTACTCTACATAAGGGTGGATCGCTCTTTTTGAGATCACATGACCAGCTGAGTACTACTCTTCTTTACCCACGTTATGAGGCACTTCAGGTTAAAAAAATAAATAACCATGGGCGTGAACAGGATGTTTCTAGATTGACATTAGTAACTTTTGCTTTTATGCAATATTGCATCCACACCACTAGGTGGCAGGACACATTTCAGTACTACAGTTGTATCTGCCAGTGAAACACAAACTCATTTACCGAGTGTACCTTCTAGGGTAGTAGACACGTTTTGCAAACTTTTGCCATTCTTATTCATATGCCTACATAAAAAGCAATCAAATTACCACTTGTTTCTTCTACATTCAATCATAGGCTTACTAGATTTGGAAGAGAACAATATCCAGTAGTTGAAATGCTGTTTCAGAGGTTGAATTATCTAGCCACACAATCTAAATTAGATTCAGTATGTGAATTGAATCACTGAACTGGAACTTTGCCAGATAAATAAGCACATACATATTTAAATTCACTCTCACTTGCTTATAGCGAAAATGTCTGCATTAGGCCTGCTTTGTTCCACAGAAACTTGCTTCAAGAGCAGTTTTATTATCACATTTTTAACACATGTCAGTCATGACTGCAAATGTTGTGATCAAATGTAGTCATCATGATCATTTGTGGTTCAGAGGTCAAATGCATATTTTATTCTTAGAGCATTAAGATCCCCCTGTTCTGCAGGAATGGAGAGTGATTTACTATGATAATATGCTCCAATATAGGGTCATTGAGTGCTAAATTAACTGTATCCTTTTTTTCTGTGAATTTTGTAGTCAGTACTAGACATCTAGGAGATATCTATACAGAAATTTGCTTTCAAAAATAAAGCCACCTGAAGAAATATTCACTTGAGTGAAAAGTGTGACAACTAGCCCCGGTCTCTATGTACAGATTTATGTCTTTAAATGTAATTCAAATTAAATGAGCTAACTCTGAAGTCAGCAGATTAGATTTTTGACAAGGGAGAGACACATCTCCTCCTGAGAGTAAATGTGAATGTAATCACAAGAGGTGTGAACAATGTTGACCAATATTTTTATGTTACTTCTAGGCTACCTGCAGTAAAGACGTAATGAGAGTTTCATTTCGGCTGTTTGACAATAGAAGCGTTTCCTTCATTTCTGTGGTTCTTGACTGACTGCATTCTTTGAGAATGAAAACAGTCCTTTGCTGGCGTTCAGTGAAGTGACTTGTTTGACAAGACATTCCTTTATCTCGTCATTAGCACATGAACACGCTCATCAAACCTCATTCCAGTTTCAGGGCCATTGGGCGAGTTCTCAGTCTACATGCTATTTATCTTCTGACAACTGCGACACAACACCATTTTAGTTGTACATGCTGGATCATTTTGAATCATAAAGGAATAACTCAATGGATTATTAATTATGAGGGGCTGAGGAGAGCGAAGTACCACTTTTTGACAAACTCCTGGAAGCCTTTGAGTCAGAATGATGGAACAGGTAAGAAACTGAGGCATGAATTTTGTTCTGTTATCAACTTTTGAGTGTGATCTAGGCTTTATTTTTGCCATATGGATTCCTCAAACACAAAACAATGCATGAATTAAAATTTAATATTGGACAATTGTGAAGAAATATTGGACAAATGTCAAGTTTTGGACATGTATAATGTTTTTTTTTTTAAATACTTCATTTTGGTAGACTATGCTATTCTTTGAAATATCATGTAAATACAATAAATATGGTAGTTGTTCAGTACCATGGTATTACAATCTCTTTTGTAAGAGTTTCCTATACCAAAAATCAGTTTATTGATTTATTGACATTTTATTGGCACCAGCTTATTGTCAATCCATATGTCATACTATTGTTTGAAAGAACCACAATTTGCATAACAAGGCTCTTTCACCGCAGCTTATTGATTTCCATTAAATGTTGTTGTACGTTTTGACATTAACCAGTGCGGTTTTAATTATTCAAATGTATGAAATCTGATTGGACACTGATAGTGTGTCATTACATGGCCTTCCAATTCCTGTAAACACATGAATGTTGTTGCTTTGTTTGTTAAGCTCTGAGATTTTGCTGAAAATACTAACATGTCATATGCATTCCATATTGCAATGTTTAACATTTACTACATTTTATACATCAGGATGAATCAATAGACTTTAAAACCCTGAAGGCACGGTTCCAGGGTGAAAACGGTCTGAAGATCCAGACTAAACCTGCCCTCCCAGAGAAACCCAAAACCATCCCTCCATCAACAAAAGTCAGCAATCCCATGATCTCATTCATCAATACTGCTGTGCAAAAAGGGACGTTTCACGCACCACGTGTCGTCTTCAAACAAGACAAAAATCTCAATCGCCAGCTCTCTTCACCTGGGGGATTAAAGACCAGAGAGAACCAACCCATCAATAATGATGAACTGCTGGATAATAAGCAGAAGAAGGAGGTCAACACTGTTAAGCAGAATCTGAAAGACAAGAATCTTCTGCTGGTTCTGCCTGTAGCTCCAAAAGCCAAGACTCCAGAGCCTGATTCCAGCCCACGTACACCTGTGTCCACTTCACCAGTCAAAGTGACGGCACCCAAAAAATTTGTATTTACACCTCAAAAAACTAGCAAAGATGAATGTGAGAAAATAGACCCTGTGAAAGAGGTAGACACTACCAAAAAGTCTCTGAAGGACAGGAATTTTCCAATGGTTCTGCCAGTGGCTCCGAAAAAAGCTGAAAGCCCAGAACCTGAACCCAGCCCACTTACACCTGTGTCCATTCCACCAACCAAAGTGTCCAAAACCAAGAGTTTTGTATTTACTCCTCAAAAAACTAACCAAGATGAGAATGAGAAGGCAGACACAGTAAAAGAGGTCAACATTACCAAAAAGTCTCTGAAAGAGAGCAATCTTCCACTGGTTCTGCCAGTGGCTCCAATAAAAGCTGATACCCCAGAGCCTGAACCCAGCCCCTATACACCTCGGATTTCCACACCCAAGACTTTTGTGTTTACCACTCAAACAACTAGCAAATATGAGAATGAGGAGGCAGATACAGTGGAAAGACCAACACCAGCTAGTCATACCCCTGCTCCAAGTCACCCAGCTCCTGCTGGGCCATCTGTAACAGCGAATCCCCCTACTCAAAGTGTTCCTGTTGTCCCTAAGGCTGTTGTACCTTCTCAGACATCGACTGGAACACCTCCTGTCCCCAACATTCCTACAACAAGTATTCCAGCTCCAATCTGTTTGACCTCTGCAAGCCCTGAGACAAAGATTCCCGAGCCAAAGATTCCTGAACCATCCATCCCAACATCAATCATTCCCTCTCAAGCTGTTCCTAAATCAAAGCCAGAAAGCTCTATTTCAACTCATCCTGACACTGAACCTCTTAAACCAAATATACATATGCTCAGTTTATCAGAAGTATTTCCTCCCCCTGAAGGAAGTCCACCTCCAGAATTCACTGATATTCCACCCCCTGTTTTTGATGAAGACTTTCCAGATGGAGACTTTTCTGAGCAAGCTATACCCACTCCAGCAATACGTACATCTTTCGCCCCAGTTCCCACAAGTCCAGTTATCTCCAGGTTCCCTGCCCCATCCACCCCTCCAGCAGTTTCTCCAGGGCCCTTGGTGAATCCTTTAGAATATACACCTGGTCCAGTCTCAAGCCCTCCTCCAGAAGTTCATACTCCTACTGCACCTATAGACGTGTTACTGGAGAATACAAAACCTATTAACCCAGAGAGGTCTAAGGAGGACCAGTCCTCAACCAAGCCACTTTCAGCCCTCTCAGCCTTGGCAAGAGCAGAGGAGATGGCCTCTGTAAAAAGGTCACCACATGATAGCCGTGTATTTAACCTTCTGGAAAGGGCCAAGAGAAAGCCCACAGTGAGTCCACTGGGTACCACATCTGAAAATACATCTATACCTGAAAATACAACCCTAGTTGAGACAGCTACACCCGAGATACCTCTGCCTGAAACTCTCACACCTCTGCCTGAGACTGCCACAACTGAGGTGACCCAACCTAATCTAGCTCCACCTGAAAAACCCTCACCACAACTTGCCACAACTTTAGAAACATTGCCTGAGGAAGCCCCACCTGTACCAGAAGTATTTGATATCCCTAACCTCCCTCCAGTTGACTATGTGGATCATACTCTGTTGCCACCTAAAACCCACCTACCTGAAACTGCTGAGGTTAATGGCTTTGATCACAGTAAGTATCTATTTAAAGCAGGGTTCACACTGTACAATCTTAGCCACGGTTTTGCTGTCTGGGATAAATTTAGTCCAAGGTAGAAGGTTTCCCTTGTTGTAGGGTAGTCATGTATGAATAAGTGTGACATTTGCACAGATGGATGCTTAATTGACTTTGCAAAAGAGTCTCAGACGAAGTTCTGGCAGTTTCAGAAATTTTATGCAGTATTGCTGTTCCTAAGAGCACAAAATCTTAATCAGCTGTGGAAAACAGTGTTTAAATACCTTTTTTGCCCTTGAGAAGTTAGGTGGATTCCATACTTCAGGGTTGGTATGCAAGATATGTAAGGCTATTGTAGCTATGTTGGGTAACATATCTTTCATAATCAGAATGACAAAAAATATTCTGTCTCAAGGAAATATCTGTGAAACTGGGCCATTTTAGTTTTCAGTTAAACTAAATGCTAATTAGGCTTACATACAGTCTATTCTCATAAGCAATTGTTGTAACTAGACCATATTTCTCATAGTTTAGAAACATCTTTACAGAGAAAATAATTGTTTTCATTACAGCCTGAAATTGAAATGACCTCTACTGTCAATGTGGTATTAAATATGATTATATCACCTAAAATTGTGAAAATACACAATTCACTCTGCTCACTATAGTCTTGTGTATTTGATTAGGCTTATAAGTATAAACATCATGCTTGCTCCATTTTCATTCCATAGTCCTGTGCTACCTGCTGTTTCCTTGACCTCGCCATTTTCATCGGCTTTGCAGACATAACTTTCTCAGTTCACTATCTATTCCTCATGCTTCTTCTTGAGGCGTATTATTTTAGTCTTTTTTTTTTCTTGCTACTTTCAGAATGCAATAAATGCATGCAAAAATTACACTTTTCTTTACAATAAAAATATCCAATGAACATCAACAAGATAAATTTACTTAAGCGAAATTGCATTAGAAAGCAAGACTAGTTTTCATAAAATATATTGAATTAAGTTTGGCACATTTTCTTGTTTTAAGTAAACACCTTTCTTTATTTTGATTCATTCTTAAAACGTTTTGGTCATTTCATAGATGCAGTTGTAGAGGTTCTGTTTATGTATGTCTTGGTGGTGGTGGTCCATGGTTGTCCATGCTAGTATTTATTGTCTTGTTTCTGCAGGGGTGGTTACAGTGGTCAAACCAGTGAATCCTCCTCCCCCACCGCCCAGAAGGACTCTGCCAGCCACTCCCATTGTGGATCCCCCACTTGAGAAACCAACTCAGTCTCCTGCCAGAGACTTCCAGATTCCCACAATACCATCTGAACCTCTAGAAACACATGGTAACATAATTACTCCAAAAATCTGAAACTCTATGCCAAGTGTTTGTCCACTAAATAAATAAATGAACATTTTTCTTCTTCAGAAGAGTCACTATACGACAACTCATTCGAGAGTTATGAAGATGTTGAGGAACCTGAGGCTCCAGCACTTTCATCCTTTAGGCCTCCATCAGTACCATCATCAGCTTCAAGTACCAAAAGGCCGGTTTCAGTTCATGAGGAAGCCTTCCTGAAACAGTTGAGGCCAAAACAACAGTTGAAAGAGGATGTGTTTTCGAACATGGATGATAGAGATGTGGATTATGGGTCTATGAACTCTGGCTCTCCATATCCAGAAACTCAAGCTGCAGTACATCAGGTCTCAGTGCGAAGCTCACCTGCCTTGACTCCATCAGGGTAAGCCATTAAATTCATGATAATTCAGTATGGCTACAGAAAAAAAAATGTATGTATGTTATCGGTATTGAACACTGAGTGACATTTTTGTTTCTGACTTTCCTCCAGGACCCTTGAAAGAGGTGACAATGTCTTTGAAGATCAATCAGACAGTAAAAAAGGCAAAACAGCAAAGACTAAGAAACAGAAAGGGCCTCCAAAGAGTAAGTGGAAGAAGTCTTCACTAAAGTATTCCTTTTTTTCTTCTTGTTTTCCTCAGGTTCTTCAAAAAAAAGTATGTGTATGTGAGTGTATATATATCATCATTAACACATTCATTAAAGATCAAATTTCCTTGAAGCTAAATTTGGAAGATATGAAGACTTGTTTTCAAAAAATGTAACTTTTTTCAAATTATTTTGACATGAATACAATTTACAAAATGATTTATGCTTAAAACAAGAAAAATAATTTGCCATTTGATGTAAAATTCTCTGAAATCAGGTCTTTTATTCTTACATGATTTTGCTTCTCAAGTACATGATCTTATTTGTTTAATGTTATTTAATGTTTAGATATTTAACTGGAAACCAGGACAAAAACAGGAATATTATTATAATTTTTTTTTTTTGCAGTGTAGTTATTTTTTGTTACCAGTAATCTCATCTCTGATGACCTTCTGATCCACAAAAACGATAAACACACAGGAAATTGTCATGTCATTCGTTTATTTTAGATTCTACTTCTACTTCTATCTTCAAAGTATTCTACTCACTGACGTATGTTTCCTATTGTTTGAAACCTAGATCCATATGCTGATACACCGGCAGTGGTAAGTTTTACCGTTGTTGTTGTTTAAAATTGTTTTAGAATAACGGTTTAAGGTCTTACGGTCGATGTCAGGACCTTATGATTGCAGCATTTGTAGCATTATCACCTATTTTTCATATCTTCTTATTGCATGTTCTGTATTTTCAATGATCTGTTCAAGCATGTTGTCTTTTAATTCTAATCTATTAATCACCCCAACCTTTTCAGGTGGAGGAGGCTCCCAAGAAAAGCTTGTTCGCCAGGTTTGTAGCAGCAATTTATTTTTAATTAGCAAATTCACAATATTAAACTGTGTCTACATTCCCGAAACATCTTATCTGAATGTAATGATGAAAGTCTTCAATCCACAGGAAGAACTCACGAAAAGTGGCAGATGACAAAGAACTAAAGAAAAAAGAGAAACAGCGAGAAAAGGAAAAAGAGAAAGAGAAGGAAAGAGAAAAGAAGGAGCAGAAAGAAAAAGAAAAGAAAGAAAATGAAATGAGGAAAAAATTTAAGGTAATTTTTTTTTTTTTTACATGTCAGTATTTGTGCTTGCACCAATAATTCTGCACGATTATTGCTTATTAAACTCTCAAAATCCAGTACTTATTACAGTCCACATCCCACTCCTCAAGCAAAATCAATAGGTGCACTTGCCATCACTAAAACCCGATAGTTTTAATAATCAAACATGAAATGAGCCGTACATTTCAATTTCTCGCTAACAGCCAGAGTCCTTTTTTAATGCACATGGCAAGGTCAGTTAAGTGATGAGCACATGCTAATGTAACTGTCTGTGTGTGTTGATGTTTAATGCAGCTCACAGGCCAGGAAGAGCCCATTTATCATGTTAAAGTGATCGAGGACTGTAAGGGCCGTAAAAACGACCTACCAGTGAAGGTTGGCGACACCGTGAGCATCATCCGCACCAACAGCTGCCCTAAAGGAAAATGGCTGGCAAAGGACAGCAACAACAAATGTGAGCTAAACACACACAACAAATACACAGCCGACAAACACAGGAATTAATTTAGCGCCATTATGCGCATATCTTTGCTCTTGCACAAGCCGCAAATAATTAGCATCACGCTAAATGAGTTTAACAGATAAATGAGGTGCGGAAAATAAGCATTGCTATGAATTTACCCTGATAAGGACTAAATGCCTAAGTAGATCTGTCACTGAGCAAGCAACTGAACGAGTCCTTGAGCTTTGACTTATCTGTGTATGTAAGCGCTTATCTCATTTTTCTGATGCTTCTGCTGGAATGTAGATTGGCAATGTGCTGTGTGTTGTTTTTCAGACGGCTATGTTCCGGTGGAGAGTGTGGATTTGAACATCAATGGCATTATGGAGCTGGGGAAGATGACAACAGCATCTAACAGATCCAAAGACAATGGACACAAGGACCCAGAGGCCACCAGTACAGGCAGCAGGTAGTCATAGAAAAACTAGGCTTGCAACAACCCGCTAAGGTAGCATTGAGTGCTAAAAATGATCTTGATCTGCAGTTTACAAATGGAAGAGTCATTTTTTTCCATCTGTGTTTTTAGGACCTCAGAGCATTATGGCATGAACCATGAGAGCTGTAAGTACCTTCTTTTTGTTTATTTTATTTATAATATGCGTTTTAACCAGTCATGACCACAGTAAGCAACAGGATATTTTATTGATTACTTTCTGCTGTGTTGTACTAACTAACCTCGCCCACTGTGAAATTTCATTGGCTTAAAATCCCGCCCCCACACTATGCATCAAATATTCTCTGATTCACTTTGATTGTACCATAGTAACACTATGTTTTTTTTGGACACTACTTTAATAGTAATACCATCTTGAAGCACCATGGTATGTATTAGAGTACTATGGTATTTTTGTCTGATAGATTTGATACAGTACCATAAGTGAACCATGGTATCAGTACAACATACTGTATTTTCATAAGGGTAATGTCTCTGGTATTTTCTGTTTTGGATGGTTATGTTTTATAATACAGAATAAAAATCCTACTCCAGACATAAATTGCAATTTGTAATTTTATTTTATTTTATTTTATCAGTCTCAGAAGACAGTGAGGAGTGGACCTGTGATGATGACGACCCTGTGTTTGGCTCTCCTAATGAAACAGCACACATGTAAGTAATACCTCATGTGGGTATTCGCCCTTTTTGGTACTTAGTAACAAAGCTTGACTGTTAAGCGATCGTATTGTTTACAAGGGGTGTATGTTCAATCTTTCAGGGCGCTGAATCAATCACACGCCACACCAGCTCAAGGTGAGTCACTGATGAGGCATGATTGAAAAATGTTCACAGGAGCACTACCAACTGGAAACATCCAAGTCTATTTTAACTATATTAGTCATTATAGCTAGAGTATATAATTCACTTTTATGGAAGTGATAGTATGGAATCATAGTCACATTTATGGAAGCCTGTTTCCATTACATAAGCAAAAAAAGTCACACTTTGGTAAATGATAACTATGACATTAAAAGTCAGAATTATGACATAAAATCATGAAATAAAAAGTCATTATTATGACAAAAGAAAGAAAGAAATAAAGAAAGAAAGAAAGAAAGAAAGAAAAAGGGAAAAAAAGAAAACTGACAAAAGCAATTATGACATAAAAAGTTGAAAATTTGACTAAAAAACGACATAATCATGACATAAACAATCAGAATTATGACATAATAAATCAGAATTATGACCAAAAAGAATTGTGATGTAATAAGTCATAATTATGACATAAAAAGTCAAAATTATGACATGGATAGTCATAATTATGACATAAACTGTAAAAAAAAAAGTTAGGTAAAAAGTCTAAATTATTATAAGAAAACAATTATGTCGTAAATTGAAATTATGACCAAAAAACTTTGACATTAAAAGTCAAAATTGACATAAAAAGTCATAATTATGACATAAAAGGTCAAAATTATAGCAAAAAAAAAATCAAAATTATACACTAAAAAACTCTTAATTATGAAATCATGGTCAAAATTATGAGATTCTAAGTCATAATTATGAAATAAAAAGCCATACTTATGTTAATAATAATAATAATAATAATAATAAATTATAAGAATAATAAAGATTATTATTATTATCATTAATAATTTGTTAAAATTTTTTGTCCGTGTTTTTTTTTTTTTCAGACCAATGTGATTCAACTTATATGAATGTGCAGTAAGTTCTATTCTATTCTATTCTATTCACTAAAATGACAAGTCATACTTCTGTACTACCTTTGATCTGTAATAATGTTTCACATTAAGAAGAACACAAGAATACATTTGTTTATTGTGTGTTGCAGAGGAAAACAGGAAGCGATTCAAAAACTCTCCACATTCTTCATGCAACCTAAGACGCCCTCTCAGCCTCTACCACGAAACAACAGCCCAGTGTAGGCCATTACTTTAGTTATTGTCTACTTCCT
Source organism: Sinocyclocheilus rhinocerous (assembly GCF_001515625.1). Lineage (NCBI taxonomy): Eukaryota > Metazoa > Chordata > Actinopteri > Cypriniformes > Cyprinidae > Sinocyclocheilus > Sinocyclocheilus rhinocerous. Next base: position 346,723 of record NW_015654050.1, read on the forward strand.
TTGAATCCACTAAAGATCACTTACCGTAAACGATAAGATTACAGGATAGCAACTAATCTCTACTTCCTGTTTCCTTATTTGGCTGTTTGTGCATCAAGAATGCCAGAGCCCACACCAGGTATGTTTTGACACTCTAAACCTGAATTACATAAACAGTCACATCTACCCACACTCACTTTTTTTCTCCTACTCCTCCACTTCTGTGTTACCACTTGAAGAGGATCCCGACAGCTCGTAAGTGTTCTCAAATTATGTACAATACAAGTTCTCACACGTAACACAGTCAGTAATTCACGAGATGTCTTTTCTCCGCAGGAGTATGTGATCAGACTGGTTTCACATGAATATTTGAGATGTTTTTTTCAGAAACCATGTCTCATTCCATCAGTCTGTGCAGCCGCTGTGCTAGCTGCTAACTAGATGTTGTTGTTATTGTCTATTTCCTTCAGAAATAAAGAAGAAGAAGATTTAGATGTGTCAGACCTCCAGATTCTTCCTCCTCCGGACCTGTATGCCGACATCATAGCTGGAGACCCCATGCCTATTTACAGCAAGTACGTACACTGAACATCTTGAGTGATCTTTTGTGACAACATGCCCCAATAGCAGAACATGTTGTTGCACTATATGGGGTAAGTCGTCACAATGGATCCAGACATTAAACAGCTTATTATTGAAGTATAGGCAAATAAAGTAAAGTGTAACAAAAAATGCAAACTACAGTTTTGGACTGCAAATATCTAAATTATATACACTAGTGTTCAAATGTTTGGAGTCTATAAGATTTTGTTTATGTTTTGAAATAAGTTTCATATGCTCACCAAGGCATTTATTTGATCAAAAATACAGTTAAAACAGTAATATTGTGAAATATTATTCAAAAAAACTGTTTTCTATTTTAATATATTTTACAATGTAATTTATTCCTGTGATGCAAAGCTGAATTTTCAGCATCATTACTCCAGTCTTCAGTGTCACATGATCCTTCAGAAATCATTCTAATATGCTGATTTTCTGCTCAAGAAACATTTCACATTGTCTCAACTGAAAACAGTTGTGCTGCTTAATATTTTTTTGTGGAAAACATGATACTTTAATGAATAGAAAGTTCAAAAGAACAGCACTGATTTGAAATAGAAATTTTTGTGAAATTATGTCTTTACTGTTGCTTTTGATCAATTTACTGCATCCTAACAAAATAAAAGTATTAATTTCTTTTTAAAAAAAACTCTTACTAACCAAAAACTATAGTGTAAAAATAATTTAATAATAATTATATATTACAAAATATATATATAATTATACATACATTTAACATTTAAAACATGCTAAAATTGCCTCAAATAAAATGTGACAACTAGCCCCTTGTCTAGCTTGTATATTCACATGGAAAGATTATTCTCAAACCTTTTTTTACTTCCTTGCTTGTCTTTTAACATGCAGAGCTGGCTTTAAATTTGACCCTGGTCATTCATAACCTCTGGCCTTTTTAAGCTCCAATGATGTTTAATGACATTTTAGAGTCCTTTTAGACATTTTAGATTTTGTCTATTCTAGGCCAATCAAACTCGTCTCAAAATAGCCGAATAACTGCAAGAGGGAAAGATGGACTGCTCTGGATCTTCACTGTTTCTGAGTTCATAACCCTCCTGTGGGCTGCGTTTTGATGAGCAGCTCAGTAAATGTCACCCACACAAGCTCAAGAGGAGACGTGTCGGTCAAGTGGGAAGAATTATGTTTGTGATTGTGCATCAGTAAGTGGCTGCAGGCGAGTTCTTCTATATTCATGTATATTATGTTCAATCTGTAAAAAAAAAAAAAAGGCCCTTGTATGGTGTGGTGAGAAGCTCTTCAGATTATTTAAACCAGTAAATCGAAGTGTTAGTTCTGTGGCAAAGACAGTTTATCTAGTCTGAGGTTGTCTGATGATTTTAAGAGATTAATTATTAAACAACTGACAGATCAATATGACAGCTTATGCACGTTAAAACATCTTCACATTTGGGTTTGGTTTTAAAGTACAATGCAATGTCAACATTAAAATGCAGTTCTTAAGTCAGCATTATTTTTGTGGTATCATTTGCTTAGAAGTTTAGGATTGCAACCTAAAGGTTTATATAATCAAACTATGCATTTGTATTAGAGTAACTAGTATTATATTATTCGTGTTATATTTTACATTATGTTTAAATATCCCCAGTCTTCAGGGCTACTCTGCATGAGGGAAAATATGCTGATGCTTGTAGTGCAAGTTTAAGTGTTGTTTATTTTGTAATTCTACTGCATGTACTAGGTTTTCTGAAGAAGACAATAAATGCCACAGTTGTGTATCTAATTCAAAATTGTTGCTCTGTTTATGCTGAAAAGTTCCCCAAAGTCTTCCACGATTTTTCCAGTAGCTGATTTCTGGTTGGTTGGTTGGTTAGTTAAATAAATATTTGAATATTTAAGATGATTTTTAAAATATTTTACATAATTATAAAATCGAGCAATTTACACTACCTTAAAAAGCTGAATTTTCAGCATCATTACTCCAGATCCTTCAAAAATCATTCTAATATGCTGATTTGCTGCTTAAGAGAATGTCTTTTTATATTATCTTATTATAATATTTTGCTTGAAAACCGCTGTGCTGCCTAATATTTTTATGGAAATATATTTACATTTTTTCAGGATTCTTTGATAAACAGAAAGTTCATATAATATAATAATCTATAAGTTGTTGATTTGCTATTGTTTGACAATATAATATTACATCATCAAAAACGTAATAATAAATCAAAATAACTACACAAACTACAAAATGCATATATCGCTTTATTTTCTTTTCAACAAAAAATTAAAGTGCAAATCAGAACAGGAACACCATGCAGTGCATAACTTTTAAAATTCAAACCGCACACAGACAGGAAGTGACACGCACACGTGTACATTACAGACATGTAGACACTGACAGGCAGAGGTCATCTGCCGAAAACACATTATTCTCATGTTTCACACATACAACACTACACTGGAGAGACAGGGAGGGTATAATATCAAGCACAAACGCCTCTACATAGACAAAAAACACTGAACATGAACTGAAGCCATGGCCGTTGCACTAATGCCCCTGTCAAACTAATGGGGGCCATAAAGTTTCTAACCAGTTTCTACAAAACACAGCTATAAAGCTGATATAACAGATATTAAACTTTTGCTATCTGGTCTCTAAATATGACAAATACTAACCCCAACTGCATGAAGCGTGCACACATTCCTGCAATTCCCATACAAATCTGCCACTGATACTAAAGGGATAGTTCACCTAAAAATAAAAATTATGTTATCATTTACTCACCCTTCACTTGTTCCAAACTTGTATCTTCTGTTGAACACACACTCAAAAAAAAAGATATTTTGAAGAATGCTGGTTACCAAATAGTTGCCGGTAGCCATTGATTTCCATAGAATGAAAGACAGTGGCTACCATAAACTGTTTGGTAACCAGCATTCTTCAAAATATCTTCTTTTGTGTTCAACAGAAGAAAGAAACTCATACAGGTTTGGAACAATATGAAGGTGAGTTATTTATCAAAATCATGTAATTTTGGGGTGATCTATCCCTTTAATGTAGTAGCAAAGTCCAGCAGCAGGGGGCGATAAACTCCCTAAATTATTTTCTCAAGTTTTACTTTTTTTCTCCAAAAAACTCACACTGATCCTCAAAGTGACCAGGAGTGAACTTGGGATTTGTGGGGAAATGTTAAGAATGCATAAAGGCTTTAAATTCTGGGAGGAATTTCAGACTGTGCTATATTTTTTCCACGAAAACAACCCCATAATCCAGTCAAATCTTCTCCAGAAATCACAAAAAAAAAAAAGAATTAGAGGTATCATATCTATTGCATTTCATATAAATGATATGAAGTGATTTGTGTGAGAACTTTCCATCTTTCTGTTTTACATTCAGTTAAAATGGTTGAACTGCAGCCGTGAATCATAAAAAATACAGCATACTTATACAAAACACACAAACGCTCTGCTCATGCACACAATGCTAGCCATTCAACCATTCCTTACAGTACAAGACAGAGGGGTAGATTCAGGAAGACAATCACATTTATACAAATACAATTTGTGAATTATTAATTATGAACCAGCAGGGCCGCAGATGAAAATGACTAAGAGATCTAGCTTGTTCCTAGTTAAAAACAAATAAAAATGGTTGATTCAAATGATTCAGATCTATTGATTGAACCACTGATTCTCTTTTTTGGCTGCCGTGTTTGATTGAATGATTTTTCATTGTATATAATCTGTATAAAGTATTCACTCCTCTCATTTTCAGTCATGCACTGCTATTTCCCGGCTGGCTGTGTTGTAGTTGTTCATTCATACACGTTGGCACAAAGACAACTACAACAAATCCACTTTCTGAATGCCCACTGAAATCCACCTTCTTATGTTTGTTTGTTCACAAACAACACTAAGAGGTGAGCTTAAATAAAGAATAAATATGTGTAACTAATAAATACAGTGGATCTACTCCATACAAACAACCACAGCATAAACAAATATGTTAAAGGCAGGGTATGTGATTTTTCAAAAACACTTTAGAAAACTGATTCGGGCCGAATAGCAAAACAAACTTGTAGCCAATCAGCAATAAGGGGCGTGTCTACTCGTGATGTGGAGGAGAGAGCTTTCAGTGCATGGGACGGACATTAGCCGAGCCGAGCGACAGAAAGATAGAGATGGCGGATAAAAAAACAAAAGAGGAAAACGTCTGCGGAACGACAAGGCAAGAAGTAGGACCCGTGTAAATATCGGATCAGCTTTCCAGAGCTGGAGAGAACTCAAGGAGCGGAGGCCTACGATCGGACGCCGAGGTTGCTTTGTTTCTTCTCAATAGGTGAGTAACACAGTGTCTACAACAGCTAAAGTCTGCCTACACCGGACGCGATCAAACGACCGTTGAAAACCATTTGAAATGTGTGTCAGCACGTCATAAATAGAACCCGGCAGCAGTTTTCTGTCGGGGATTTGTTGCACCGCGCCGCTCACGTCCGAAGACACGGTGTAACATTGGTTTTGCTTTGTTTCACAGAACTAATCGTTGCCTGGGTTGCGTACGTATATGTGGGGCGGAGCTATCAAAATAGGGGCAAGACCCTTTTGGGGTAGGGGCGTGTTTGTTTTGGTGATTTCAAATATAAACATTGGCTACCAGAAATCACTTACACTGCCTTTAAGAGGTGGTGTCACGAGCAACAGACTTGCTGTTGAAAAGTGACAAAGATTAGCAGAGCTAAAAGATGCAGCAACTATCAATGGAAGCACAGCGATTTGTCGTTTTTAGTTGGATACAGAGGCAGAATAGGTATGGCCTATTAAACACCAACAGCTCAGAAACGAAACTTCAGTGATTTAATATCTGTCAGTGTGAACACAGAGGCTTGCACTTAGCAAAAGAAAGCAATACCAAAATAGCAGATGACTTAGGCAGAAGGCCTAGTTCATAAAGACTATGTTGCAGTCTTCACTAATGTTTCTGCTGTGAAATGCCATTTAACGCACAATTAATGTATATTAATATGCACAAAATGTCCAAAACCTTGACGACCTTATAATGAGCCAATGTATTTCTTTGTCTAAAAAACAATGATGCACAAGCATGGCCTTATCCCAAATAGTTTATTACATTGTCCATTTGGATATATTTTCTAATACAGAACACATAATAGCACTTTGAACAAACAAAAAAAGAAACATCCCTTTGGTCCAGTCATTCTATGGTACTCAAGCCTGCATAACAGGCTCCTAAAATAATCTGAATTACTGCAAAAAGAAGAAAACTATGAGGTCACATTGTACAACCTGGACTGTGTATTTTTTCCATCAACCTTACTCTTTCACTGCAACATAAAACAAGTGCCAAACGTTAGAAAGACGGTACATTTTCAGTAACCATGGTGTTTGTCAGTCATTCTGGTAATTTGTAGGTAAAATAGATAAATAAGAATATTCTGGATTACAGAAAATTTAGATTAATTCAATGTGCTGTTTTAGAGATTAGCGATTTAGATTAATCCAATGTGATATGTTTTAGAGATTTGAGGTTTGGACTCCTCAGTAAGGTATTTTGCAGCACTCAATAGTGGAACATTATACTTGATACTCTGTTGTGCCAAATAAATGTTTTATTGCTTTGAATTATTAACTGAAATAACTTCTGAACTAGCATTTTTAAGTTTTCACCTCAGCCATTCATACTGCAAGTTTAGACTGCTGAGAGAATCTTTGTGTGGAGTGACAGTTTAGATAGTAGATATCATCAATAGACTTGAAGAAACCAAAACCATAAGACGACAAATCAGAGCTGTAAGAAGTAAGAAAGTCCTCTAATTCAATGCAGGATGGTCAAAGCTGCTTCACAAGGTGATGTATTGTTGGCGTGGAGGTGAAATACGACTGCTCAGTTTTGTAAAATGTCAATTTTTAATATATACATACACGTTTTGTACAGAGTATTTTTTATTATCGACAAATAAATCTCTTTTAAAAATGGAAACATGTTTTGCTTTGCATCTTGTTACAGATAACAGCAGCATTATGAACTATTATTTCTTTGCCCGCCTAGGGTTGTACCTGAAAGAAAAAGAGAGAGAAAGAAAAAAAACAGATTCAACACAAAAGCAAGTAATTTATACAGTCCAACCATCATTCACACAAAGGCCTTTAACATTCCTGCCCTACGGTGATGATTAGTAACTAGTAAATTTAGTGATTGAATAACTGAGTGAATTGATACAAACCGGTACACTGTAAAAATCAAACACTGTTTGAAAAAGTCATCAAACCAGACATCCCCTTCCATAAAAGATGTCTGGGACACTTCATTAGCCTGGTGGAGGGAGGGAGCTGGAGAAGATGTTGGAAAAACAGAGGTGCTGTTTTCTTTTCATTCTTTTTATTTTCTGTGTGATGTTCCCACTCCATGCATGACTGGCTGAGCAGATTCAGAGATCAAACAGTTGTGATGGACAAATCGCACGGCCTTGGCTGTGTGTATATTTGAGGGCACGAGTGTGTGTTTTTCTGCTTAGGCAGGAGAAATGGCACCACTTGAAAGTCCCCCGTTAGCCAGGTTCAGTCTCCAGGCAACAATTCTGTGCCTGACCAGGCCTAAACCTTATTTCTCTGTAAGTGTAAATTCTTGTTCTAATGAGCCACGAAAAATGACTTAAAATGCTGTGTTATGCATGCCAGGCCAGTAGTTGGCGATGTAAAGAAATACTACGCGAACATGTAATACGGATACGCATGATGCACCATTTTCACAAATGGCAATGGTATCGTTTATAACAACTTGCACTTTGCATTTTCAGGCCCCCAACACACAGTTGTCGTGTAAAAGAACAGCCAAAACACATGAAAATGTGTACATACCCCCCAAAACACAAGCGTGTTAATGATTGGGTTGTATGGGAATAACTACAGCAATATCCAGAAAGCAAACTTCCAAACACTATTGTCGAAATATATGCCAGTCCATTCAAAAAGTTCAACACACACTTTTCTCATAGAGATAGAATAACTTTGATATGAGTGAAGCTACTAAAGAAGTGCTCTTCAGGAGCAAAGAAACTTGTTTACGCTGCCCCACGACTTTTATTAATAACAGTTTAAATACTGAATCGCTACATTATATTTTCCAGCAACAAGAGGATAAAATCGCTGTTTTTGAAGTAAACTGACTCTAAAAAGAGAAACGCACAGACTCGCATACACGCAACTTTCATCTCTCTCTCTCTCTCTCGAATTGGCAATATTTGAGAAAAGGGTTTAGCAATTTATAATTATTTGGGGGGACTAGCCCCCCTCAATGTCTACGGTGGTTATTGCCCTGATCAGACATGAAAATATGTTGTGACGTTAGCAAACTTTAGCGATTTTTTGCAAACATTTTTTGTTTCTCACGATTGAATGTAACATAAAACAAATTATTACTTTTCGTTAAAATCTTTATTAATGCCAAAAATGCTTACATTTATGTGTCTTTTTGTTCGCTCGGGCAGCCATGTTGCCGCTGAAGCCGGTTTACGCTGAGATAATTCATACCCCTTCATTTGAAGTGTGGTCCCGAAAAATCTTCGTTTGAAGGGCTATCTGGCCCTTCCCCTTACCCCTACCCCTCCAACCAAAAGAGAATTGAGACACCCCTACCCCTTCACGTGAACGCGCGAAACGGAGGGGTAGGGGAAAGGGGAAGGGCTAAGGGGTAGAATTGGGATTGGGCCTTACTCTGCCTTTAAAGCATATTCGATTAGAAACAATAAAGTTCACACTCTATTTAAGGCATCCCAGGGAAGGGGGTCACGTGGCGCACTCTTGGCTTGGGTCACTTTATGTGTTCTCATCAGATACACACCACCTATAAAATGTTTAAAGCAAGTCTACTTCAATGTGCTACCAGTCAAAAGTTTTTGAATGTCTCTTCTGTTCACCAAAGCTGCATTTATTTGATCAAAAATACAGTAAGAAATTGTGAAATATTATTACAAATTAAAATAACTGTTTTCCGTGTGAATATATTATAAAATGTAATTTCTTTCTGGGATGCAAAGCTGAATTTTCAGAATCATTACTCCAGTCTTTAGCGTCACATGCTCCTAAAGAAATAATTCTAATATGTGCTCAAAAAACATTTGATCAATGTTGACAACAGTTGTTCTGCTTCATAATTTTGTGGAAACTGTGATATATTTATTTTTCAGGATTTTTTCATGAATAGAAAATTCTAAAGAACCTTCTATCCCTGATGAATGAATGAATGATTTTTTAAAATTATTTTATATGTCTTGTGTATCACAGTTTCCACAAACATATGAAGCAACACAACTGTTTTCAACATTGATAATAATTTAGAAATGTTTCTTGAGCAGCACATCATATTTGAATCATTTCTGAATGATCATGTGAGATTGAATTACTAAAATAATGAAACGGCAGCTTTGCATCACAGAAATAAATAACATTTAAAAAAACAAAATTTTAATAGAAAAAAAGTTATTTTAAATTGTAATGATATTTCACAATTTTACTGTATTTTGAATCAAATAAATGCAGCCTTGGTAAGCATAAGAGACATTCATCAGCTATAGAAATTAAATTGGTATATAATTAATATATTCTAAAAAATAATGAGCTACTTGTGTAATTTAGAGAGAATGCTTTAACAATGCATAATGCATATATTACATTTCGACTGCTTGTGTGTGTGTGTGTGTGTGTGTGTGTGTGTGTGCAACTTATTTAAATTGTAATTTATTAATATAATTCAATTTTGTCAAATTCTTTGCAAAATAATTTTACTATATAGTTAAAATCTAGGTTCTAAAACAAATAATAAATTGAACAAAGCTGAATGTGTCATTCAGGACAAATGCTTTAATAAGGTCTTTATGGCTCTCTGTATTCTCAAGCATTGGGAATATTTTAAGGCCGTCTAATGAAAGGCTCACTCGTATCAACAAAATGACTGGCACATTCTCTACTTCACCCGTCTCTATTCTTTGTGTGCCTTTTAGCCATATCAAGGCACAACATTGAAGCTCTTTGGCTGGTCTGTCTGCCCTCATCCAGCATATTTGTCTTTCATGACAGCAGCACAGCCCATGATGTAAGCAAGGCCTCTGAGACAGACACAGATAGGTCACGGTCAGGCTTTTCCACTGCAGACGGTGTGTATTATCAGAGATTCACTGTGACATACAGCAACAGCATTTACACTGCTCTTTGATAAACGCTTTCTGAAGTCTGCAAGCCAAACCCAGAGCACTCAATATAAGTTCTTCACTCCATAAATTAACACTTAAATAATGTGAATAGATATGAATTCTTTGTAAAATAAGCAAGAATCTCTAATATAATTAAATAATGATCTTTGCTCTGTATGTATACACCTATTATTATTATTATTATTATTATTTTTGGTATGTCATTGCAATCAATAGCTATTAAACTAAACTATACAACTCAAGTGATCGATATGAGAATATAAATATACTGTATAATACTCATTGTAAAAAAAAAATGTGTATATAAAATCAGAAGTATGTTTATAGTTTTTCAATTATTTAAACTTACGATGATGAGTAGAACCTCTGACTAAAGTGGCCCTAAAAAGATTTTGGACAGAATGAATGTCATTGCATTAGATAAGAAGAAGAAGAAGGAAAAAAAGTAGGTTTAAAACAATAAAACAATGCACTGTTAAAAAGAACAACTTAAGTAAAACAAAAAGAAAAACATAAATAAATAAAATGATTGTCACACATCAATGGAACATCAGAATTGATCATTTATAACGTAAAAATATTTAATATTAATATTTAGAAATTATTTCAGTGAAAAACCTAAGCAATGTTTTACATTATTTATAAATATATAAAATTTAATTATCTAATTATATAAAATGAAACATGATGAAGTGATGACAAACAGATTTTTCATGACTTGTTTGCTGATGGCTTTGATATGATTATTGGTTAAATAATGCAATGACTTTCGTACATTTGTAGGTGTTTCTTTTGTGTCCACCGTATGTTTGTGCCGCTACTGTGGGACTGACATAAAAGCACCCCAAATCCATAAATCACAACCCTTAACGCTTCACCTTTTGACTGTAAAGAGGTAAAGACCATCAGATGATGGTGTGTTCTGATGCTTTGCTCATGGGTGCGAGGGTCTCAGCGAGCCAGGGTAGTGATGAGGCTGGCACACGTTTCGAAAAAGTCCATGGTGTGGCTGCCCTGCCGCGGTGCCAGGAGAGGTGTGCTCCCGCTCAGAGAGCCCGGCAGAGAGCTGCTGAGCTGGGGCATCTCAACAGCCACGCTCGCAGAGTCGATGCTGAGGCGCGGCCGATGGAGGCCGGCCGTAGAGCCAGAGCGCTGGGGAGTCGACGACCCTGACTTGTGCTCGATCGCATCGTCTGAAAGTGAGCAAAAGACTTTTTAGATTTGATTAGAGAGATACTGTGAAGAACAGTGTTGGGGAAAGTTACTTTTAAAAGTAATGCATTACAATATTGCGTTACTTCCTAAAAAAGTAACTAATTACGTTACTTAGTTACTTTTTATTGAAAGTAATGCGTTACGTTACTTTTGCGTTACTTTTTAAATCTGGGCTGGGCTTGCTTGTTTGCTTTTAATATAAAAAGTTCTATTTTTGGCCAATGTAAAAGCCCTTTCACACCAAAAGCCTGCAATGCCATTACTGGAATTAATTACATTTTTAAATATATTAAAATAAAAATATATAATCATATAATCATATTTCACAATATGAATGTTTTGTTGTATTTTTGATAAAAAAATGGTGAGCATAATTTTTCAAAAACATTTTTCTAAATCTTACCAACCCCAGTCTATTATTTCGTTTTGAAAATGTTATAATTTTGAAGTATAACTTAAAAATGTAATTATATAATATATTCATCATTTTACAATATCATACTACCTTTCTCTTACAGTAAAAGTAGATCTTTGTTCGTGAAAATAAATAGCTGCCATTTTATTTCAGCAAGGAGATCATAATTTTTGGGGGTTCTTGGCATTAAAAAGTCTGAAAAGGCTGATTGATCGATGCTCACCATCAATGCTCTTGAAGTCGAGCAGGTAGCTACGATTGTCCACCTGGTAGAGCTGCAGACTCATCTTCACAAAATTCCCAGTGACTGGATTCTTCTGGCGCACTCTCAGGTGATAGGGGTTCACCACCTAAATCCCACGACAGCCAACACATTGACACATCTATATTCTTTCTCACTAATCAAACATGCATACCTGTGTTTGTTTCTGAGCCACTCACTTTCCACTCGTACTCCAGCTGTTTCATGGCACGATAAACCTCAGCCATGATATCGTAGGGTTTGCTCTGGCTCCGAATGCCCAGGTGCCACTTTGCTTTCTTTACCGCCAGCGGTTTGGGTCGGGTAGTGTTGAGGGCGTCCAGAGGGCACCGTGCCTTAGGGCTGTCGGCCAGGAGTGGGGGCATCCGTTCGGGGTGAGGTTTGACCCCTGGTGGCAGAGGCATGCCCTCCTCCATGAAGGAGCCGGTTGGGGGACTGGAGGCCAGGTAGAACTCGCTGGCCTGGTTCATGATTCGGCGGTTGTCGATGATGAGGTGGTACGCCACGGCCAGCTGGTCTTGAGGGTCTCCGCTGTATAGGCTGCTCAGTACTTCGGCTTCAGTGCATTCAAACTTCTCACACACCTCCCGCATGGCCTCCTCATCCACCACTGTGGTGTCGTACGAGGGGTCCTCAGGGAAGAGGTAGCCAGGAAGGTCCTGCTTAAACCACTCATGCTCTCTGTTATATAGGAGGGAAGAAAATAAAAGTACTGAAAGGTACCATAAAAATGTACTGTATTTATTACACTACTAAACACAATTTATTTGGTGAATTAATAGTATATTTATTTACTCAAGTTGAATAAGCGTGTGATAACTAATAACCTGATGTCTTTGATAGTAGCTCTCTTCAGTGGGTCCACTTGCAACATGAGCATTAGTAGACTGGCCACTGAACGATTGAGGTATTCTGGGATGTAGAAGACCCCTCCACGGATCTTTTTGAAGAGGGTGGGCACGTGCTCGTCATCAAATGGCAGAGTCCCACAAAGCAGTGCATAGAGAATGACGCCACAGCTCCAGATGTCCACCTCTGGACCAGCATACAGCCTGAAACATGACACATATGTCACTGAGTGTGTGTACTACTACATTGTCTCTACTTGTCTATCAGTCTGAATGAAGCTAAAGTTTCCAGCGATATAAGGATCAACATGACAAACAGTATTACATAAAAAATTTATGAAGGCCTGATATAATATTTATGTGCAGTGTTTTCATGCAGTCCATAGCGCAAAGCACACAGCTAGCTATGGTTTGCTGGACTGCTGGTCCTACAAGCCAGACCTTTGACTATCAGAATTAAAGGAATAGTTCACCTAAAATTTTCTTAAAATGTTCTTACTCTCAGGCCATCTAATATGTAGCTGAATTTGTTTCTTCATCTGAAAAGATTTGGAGAAATGCAGCATTACATCACTTGCTCACCAATGGATCCTCTGCAGTGAATGGGTGCCGTCAGAATGAGAGTCCAAACAGCTGATAAAAACATCACAATAATCCACAAGTAATCTATATGAGTCCAGTACATCAATTAAAGTCTTGTGAAGTGAAAAGCTGCATTTTTGTGTGAAACAAATCCATTATCAAGGTGTTTTAACTTTAAACCGTCAAAATACGGCCAAAATACGAATCCATAATCCATAATAACACTTCCTCCGGTGAAAAAGCCCATTCACTGTAGTCCTCTCACATCAAAATCCTCTGTTTTGGACTGTTTTTGTTTGTAAACAGTGCTTGATCTGTCCATATTTCTCTCCTGATTCAGACGAGAAAGCAATATTATGGATAGAGGATATGTAGTTCAGTCGGAAGCAACAGTTTGAAGTTATTACAAACGCACAGCTTTTCACTTCACAAGACATTACTTTATGGACTGGAGTGGTGTGGATTACTTGTGGATTATTGTGATGTTTTTATCAGCTGTTTGGACTTTCATTCTGCCGGCACCCATTCACTACAGAGCCATTTTGTGAGCAAGTGATGCAAGTAATTATAAAAATATGGTCCAAATCTGTTTCAATGAAGAAACAAACTCATCTACATCTTGGATGGCCTGAGGGTGAGTAAATTATCAGCAAATTTACATTTTTTGGGTGAACAATTAATCCTTTGAGTGTAGCGCATATTGATGCTTTTTCTGGCCAAGAACTGCACATGATCTGGTTGACTATAATAAAATTGACCTCACCTTCCTGAGATGACCTCTGGTGCAGCGTAGTTTGGTGATCCGCAGCTCGTTCTCAGGAACTCTCCATCTGACATCATGTTTGACAGACCTGACAAGCAGCGCCACATAACTATACTTAACACAGACAATTTGATTGGCCAAGACAAGCTCATACAAGTAAATAAAATGTATTTCAGGGTGGGTATAAATACAGTGGAATCCAAACTATATTTGACAATCTGTGAATTTTAATAAAAATAAATAATGAAATAGTAAACAGTAGGGCTGGACAATAATTCAATATCAATATGTATCGCGATATAATTTTTTTCAATAACGGTGATATGATTTTTAAACACATTTCCGATATTTCGATATACATTACCAGTGTTTACCATACATTGATTTATTTGTGCCGTTTGACTTCGTTGAATAAACATGAGCACTGCACGTTTCAAAATCAAAAAATGTCGCGGGTGTTTTATATAAATGTATCTGTGAAGGGAACCGACTGTCTTCAGAAAAGTTTCAATGACATTTTCATTTTATCTGATAAAGTAGCATTCATGAGCAGAGCTGCTTTGATTACAGCCATTACTGGAGAAACCGCTAGTTCTATCACTCTAAAAGCGCCTCCTGCTAGCAGAGCATGAGTTTTCATTTTAAATAAGCCCGTCTCCAGCAACATTTCCAGTTTTTGCCTGCTGGTGTCGCTGTTGGACAATGTTTCTTTAGAAAAACGAGTGATTTATACACTTTTTAATGTTATATTTTGTAATATTGGCGTTGTTTTATTTTTGTACTACTAATTTTTTCTTATCCAATATTTTGAAGATATATATATATATACAGTATTTACACAATTAAATTTTTCTCTGCTTTGCACACATAAAGTTCCATAAAATTACGTTTGAAGAAAAATTTAATTTTAAATTAAATTTTTTTAGTTATGTAATATATATAATGTATTACATTATGCATGATAAAATATAAAGATTTCACAGTGATTTGATTCTGTAAAGTTTTTTTTGGTTACAACAACATTACTGTAGTAAAACCATGTTTTACTACGTTTATACATTTGAAGACGAGCAGAGAGTATAGAATACTAGATAAAAAAATTAGCTAGCTAGAATACATGCATATTAACAGCGTAAAAATGAATTAGCCATGCGACCATATAATATGATTAAATGTTAATAAATTAAGTGTATCAGCAATCATAAATTTCTTAGAAATATATTTTACCTAGGTGACGAGGATCACTCAGTCGCTTTGTGTCAAACTCAAATGCAGTTACGGGGTTTTTGACCAGCGAATGTGTGCAAATGTGCATTTCGTCCGTCATTAAAACGGCGGCGTTACATTTTCATCACCAGGTGTTTGTTGTAGCTATATGGGCGCAGCACTCAGTTTCAAATACATAAATTATGAGCCTTTATAGACATAGTGTTTCTCATTTATAATGTTACAAAAGATTTCTATTTCAGATAAATAGTGTTCATATCGATATCGTAATTATATCGTATCGACCGAAATTAAGAAATATATTGTGATATCAATTTTGGCCATATCGTCCAGCCCTAGTAAACAGTAATAAATAATACAAAGTTTCACTAGTGGTCTCAAACTTTTGGACATCACTGTATATGTGGTGTAGCTCAACACATCTAGTTGCAGGGCAGATTAATGTATTTTTCTCTTTGCCTCTTTTCTGTCTGTGCTCTTCTGTGGATAATCAAACACCATGCCTCATACAAACCACATGAGTGGACATGCAGCAAGACTGCAGCCGGTTGCTTGGAAACTATATGCAGCAAGACTGCAGCCGGTTGCTTGGCAACTATCCCTCACTGTCTGCACAACATTAGCTTTTCATGTGTGTGTATACCAAAGTCAGCGATCTTGGCATTCATGTTGCCATCCAGCAGTACATTTTCAGGCTTGAGGTCTCTGTGCACCACCATGTGTCTGTGGCAGTAATCTACTGCTGAGATGATTTGCTGGAAAAGACGTCTCGCCTCTGTGTCCTCCACCTGCACACGAGAGATTACTATGTAAAACTTTATCTTAAAAACAACAATTTGCTCTCTGTGGGTTTAAGCTGTGTGTATTGTATTTGACACATGGCTTTCTAAAATCTCCAGAGCAGGACTTTCCTGATACTTTCCTGAAATAATAGCAAAAATTACTTTTATATTGTTAATAATATTTCAAAATAAAAAATGTACTGTATTTAAGAAACTTGTGCTTACTTAATAGTTCATATATTATTTCTAGAAAAATTGAGTTGAAAATCTGTTGAATGTGATACAGCAGGTATTTCAGGCATATTCATTTCAATCATCATTTAGCATTAACATGTATCATGCCCACACTGTCCAATACAATAAAAAAAAAAATTACATTTAATTAATTAAATGTATTAAAATGTAAAAATAACAATCTACTAAGATATACTGTATTTATAGTAGGATATATATATATATATATAAAAAGTTAACTAAAAACTTAACAAAATATTATGTTACTTCACATGTCCGACTTTACAATTATAATTCATTACGAATACTTTAGAGTTAAAATACCTTAAAATGACTACTATTTATATGCTAAAATATGGAAAAAAAATCATATTCTTAAGTCACATTCAGGTAAAATGACTGACCCAATTTACATGAATTATTCCTATATCCAACAACGTCATGTCATCAAAACATAATTCAACAAAAAGTTTGTCAAGTGTTGATGAATTAAGAGCTCTAAAAATAAAAAGCTTCCGATCAAATTTCACCATAGTCAGCTGTGTGTTTGTGCATGCAAACTAAACAAGTCCTGCAACATGAACCGTCAAGCAGTGCCATTGTAGGCAACCCAGGTAACACAAAGACTGAGCCCTATATGGATGAACTCCCTGACCCTTCCCATGAACACTTCACTGGATCAGCTGCTGTTTGGATAAGCTGGATCCCCGTAACCCTAACAGGTTTGGAAGACTCAGAGGTTAATGCATGCTCAAATCCAGACCAGAGCCACAAAAGTAGTTAAGTGTCCCGAGGTGTATAAAGCAGCTTTGGGCTATTAGGTGACTAACACAAAAATAATAAGCCATATTTCTTAGTAATGGGAAAGTCATGTTTCCATAACCAAATATGTTAGAACGCTAGTTTGAGAATGAATTGTGATGTTCAGTCATTTTCCAAAGCAGGTATGGCATGCGATTTTGAACACAATGCAAGAAAATCACTGGCCTTTCCCATGAATCTAAGAGCCTGGTAGCCTGCAGCTGACCTTATTAGCGAAAGTTTGACAGATGATTCTTACCCTTCCATGCTTACAAATATAGTCAAAGAGTTCCCCTCCAGACACATATTCCATCACCATGAAGAAGTCTGTGGGAGTGCTGATCACCTGATACCTGAAACACACCAGAGAAAAGAACCACAGAAACTCAACAAGAGGCTTTAATGTTGATGCTTTTAACATACAGCAATACAGAGCTCAACAATAAGGATGGCCAATGGGCTGAAGGACACTGTCTTGATCATATACATGCGTTTTTATACCTTGCAAACTGAGAAGATTCCTGTGATATGCAACACAGTTTTGTTGCAAATTCATTTGACTTAAATGTAATAAAAGTTATCTTGATTTGTGATAGCCTTAGATCAATGAGATGAAAACTCTATGCCATTGTTTTCCAGCAAAAGTGAGTTAATACATTTTATAGCTGTCATGGAGTTAAATATTATAGTCATATATTTTCCAGCTATTATTTAAAAACCCAATAAATTAAATTAAATTAAATTAAATTAAATTAAGAGGCAAATTTAATTATTTGCTGGCACATAACAAACATGTTGCCAATAATTAAATATATATAATTTTAAGTAAGAAATATTTAACTTTTAAGTTAGAATTTATACAAATAGTTTGTTAATGGAATTGAATTGAAATTGAAATTCTTCACTATTACATAACAGTTATGTTGCTATATAAATTTTTAACTTGCCAAGGAGAAATTCAGTCAAGGCTGGGCTTACTCTGTCATAGAATCTATGAAAACATCTCTTTATAACTCAAATGTATTGGATAACAATACAAGACCATCAGCATGTTGAGGAGTATTAAACTACAGTTCTTAGAAACAGAAGTGTTGATGAAGGTTAGAAATGTTGATCATAATTCCTGCAGGGACACCTACTGGCAGTCTGCTTCGTTGTTGTCCCTGTTTATATTCAACAGAAGAGCCCTTATAATGGGAGACAGCCTTTCAAACAGCAGTAGAGAAGGACAAGGCCTGTATTCCTCAGAGGGGCTTAATATGGAGAATACTCAAATAGTCTGGGATACCTGATGTGATTTTAAATAAACATAATGTAATTTTACACAATCTAATCACCAAAAAAAGAATGATAAAAGAAGAGAACAGAACATTTGCAATAAAACAGAGTAAATACAAAGAGACACACAGCACAGAAGCATAGTAGGGGCTTAACATGGAATGTGTCCAGAATACAATAACTCAGGTATTGCATTATGATTCGAAACAAGGTTAATAAGAGAGAGTGGAGAAGAAAGAGAGTGAGTGATTGAGACATGAGCGGATAAAAAGATTATGCTGTAACTATCAATTCTGAAATGTGCTGTGTGGCTGAACAAGAAATGCAACGCATAAAATGTAGCTGAAAGTCATTCTACACTAGAACATTTCCTCCAAATTAAAATGTGTAATGTATCTGGTTGTCTTTACGCTTTTGTTATGTGACTTTTAGTTTGTAGTTTGTCTTATTCCTGTTTCCTCCATGTGTTCACCTGTGCCTTATTATCCAATTAGCCCTTGTGTTTGTTTAGTTTCCATTCAGTTTTTGCGCTGTTTTGTTATCGACAAAGAGAATATGCGTAAAAAAAATACATCCAAATATATCGCAAATACGGAAACATTTGGATTCGTGCAGAATGAGAGAGGTTCATTGAGCCCAAAGTCGGTTTCTGTTCCAGTTTCACTTTAAATTATTTCGTTTTTGTTTTCATTCTTGTTCTGTTCTGAGAATAGCTAGCGTTAAAATGATTTGTTGTAAAGTGAGGGGAACAAAAATAGCATAGCCTAGCTATGTTTATAGCGTTTATAATGTTTGTAGACATTTCACTTTATTTTCAGGTATTTTTGAATGTAATAATAAAATGCAACTTATACGCGACTTTTTTCTCTCTTTCAAAAACATAATTTTATTTTATGTGTAGCGTACTTTTAACCATGCAGCAAACGTTTTAAAATATTTTAGAAAAATTACTTAAAGGGGTCATATGATGCGATTTAAATTTTTCCTTTCTCTTTGGAGTGTTACAAGCTCTTGGTGCATAAGGAAGATCTGTAAAGTTGCAAAGACTAAAGTCTCAAATCCAAAGAGATATTCTTTATAAAAGTTAAGAGTCAGCCACACCTACCTAAAACGGCTCATTCTAACACGCCCCCACATATCTACGTCAATATGTGGAAATATTAGCATAATGCCACCCAAATGTGCATGCAAAGAAAGCATTGGAAACAACTTAAAATATGCCGTAATTATTGCTCATAAAGGTAAGAGTAATACATCACTCGGAGCTGTAAAGGGACTACTTTTATTTGTGTGCACATACAATATCAACAAAGCGTTGTGCTTTTATAAAATAAAGGATAGATACAGGATGTGCTTTCTGCAATTTCGGCCAGGAGTGCTTCTCAATGATGAACCGAATACTTGCCTCAAAAACTTGCTAAATATATCTATAGAAAGCTATCAGAGCACACCTCGCTTTTCAGACTGATGAGCTTTGTAAAAATCGACGCGTTTCAGAAAGGCGGGGCATAGAGGAGCAACAATAATGTACAGTATGTGGAAAATAATGTGTTTTTTGAACCTTAAACCGCATAAACACATTTCATTACACCAAATACACAAAATAATGTTCTTTTTAGCAGCATCATATGACCCCTTTAAAAAATACTTGAGTACTTGTGTCAACTGAACCAATTGCTTCACAAAATGATTAACTCTGCTCAAACATGCATAAAACACACCTTTTACAAACCAATTACAAATGCTTTCTTATTAAAAGTGTAATCAATTAAATGCTAATCAGTCAAATAAATTATGCAATTAACTACAACACTTCCTATATTATGCAAATGCTAAAAACTAAAATTTATCTGAGATCAGTTTAAAAGCCACATACTGTAGAAACTGGTTCACTGAGACTGTGCCCTAGTGGCGACCACCTGAAAAAGCCTGAAATAACGTGACTTTGGCAGTTTGACATGCGCTCTGAGCTACTTTTTCAAAATTTGCAAAGGTTTCAAAGCTTCAAAAAGCAATGTTTTTCTAGTGCTCATCACTACTTTAAAGAGGTTGTAAATTTTTACATGATTTTGTGCTGAGATGCACTAATATTAGTAACACTGTTGGATGTAGAACATATTACTTTTTATAAAGCCATTTTCCACCTACTCTCTGAGAGTGACATTTTCACAGACCATATTGTCTAATTATATATATATATATATATATATATATTAGTGCTGTCAAACGATTAATCGCGATTAATCACATCCAAAATAAAAGTTTTTGTTTACATAATATATGTGTATGTACAGTGTATATTTATTATGTATACGTATATAAATACACACAAATGCATGTATATATTTCAGAAAAATATGTTATGTTTATATATTAAATATATTTATATACAATACAAATTATATTAATATAAATTTATACATGCAAATACATGTAAATATTTTCAAAATATATACTGTATGTGTGTGTATTTATATATACATAATAAATATACACAGTACACATGTCACGAATCACTGGAACATGGAGCGAGGAGACGAGGAGTAAACTTCAAGAAAACAGACTGGAACATGGAATGACGTTAGACAGTGGACGCTAGAAATGGAGAGGGCTTAAGTAATCGGGAGGCAAACGAGATAATTAATAACACACAGCTGAGGCATATAGAACTAAATCAACATAAACAGGACAGGAAGAGGAAACTAACCAAATATGGGCATAAACATAACTTAGAGCACGTGGGGGAAGAAAACACACACAGAACATGGAACAGGGTTTGACAACACACACATATATTATGTAAACAAAAACTTTTATTTTGGATGCGATTAATCGCGATTAATTGTTTGACAGCACTAATATATATGTATATATATATATATATATACACAATAATATTGTACAATTTAAAATAATTGTTTTCTAAAATGTAATTTATTCCTGTGATGGCAAAGCTGAATCATTACTCCAGTTTTCAGTACTCCTTCAGAAATCATTCTAATAAGCTGATTACAGAACAATTTCAGAACAAGCCATTTTTGCAGCTCAGTTTCAATAAATGGTTGTTTTGAACTGGAGAGCTAGGCTTTGCTAGAGAACATAATTGCTCTACCAGCTTCCAGCACACACCAGACTGGACCAGCATGGAAATGTAAGCAGGTCAAAGCTGGTCTTTTCAGTAGGACTCATTAAAATCAATTATTTGCACGTCTAACCACATAGTGGAAAGAAATCCGTTCTGACGTCATAATAACAACAAACCTTTGTGCTTTTATAAAATAAAGAAAACAAACAGGGTGCACTGTCTGCCGCCTCGGTCTCCGTGATCTTCATTTAGAAACGCGTCACAAAAATGAACAAACTCAGCGAATACTTGACACACAGACATGAGAGAGATATATCTATAGAAAGCTTTTGCACGTCTAACCACATAGTGGAAAGAAATCCGTTCTGACATCTTCAATCAAATCGCTTTTGAAGTATTTGCCCACAAAAAAAGAATTACTAATCAAATCTTTGTCATTAGTGAAGTTGAAGCTCATAAAAGTAGCACACATCAAGTACATACCGTCAGCATGTGTAATAATCCTTGTAATACTCCTAGTATTAAGAGCACCATATTAAAGTCTCTTGAAATTGCAGTCTTTTTAAATCTTTAAGAAGCTTTAAGTCATCAACCCGGTGTAAAAATGTCTTTTCATTCAAACAAAGTTGATAATCAGCCCACCGGTGCACTGCACAAACATACTCATCATGGTTTTCAGCTGATTTTGTTTCTATTGACTGTGTTTTTCATGTTTTTATGTGTGATTGACTCACAGCTTGATGATGTGTGGATGTCTGAAGAGCTTAAGGTTTTGAATCTCTCGTTTAATTTTCCCCACGACATCGAGACTGCGGATCTTCTGTCTGTTGAGGATCTTCACGGCAACTTTATGTCCTGTTAACTGGTGCTCTCCAACTGTTGGCCAAGCATACACACATCAATGAAGACTCCATCACCAGCAGTTCGGTATTGTAAACATAGCTGATGAAAGATAAGTTGTATTCCAAAGAAAGCAAGCATCAGCGGCGCGCTGTGGGCCAGCGACCTCCAACACAAACCTTCTAAGAAAACAAAGAAAGAGAGGAGACTTTCCTTTCAGGTCTGAGCCCTCCATTCAAACAAACAAAAACCTGATCTACTCTGAGTTTGGACTTTCATATACTAGCCTTAAGATAATTGCTTATATAGTATTAGATACTGCTCAGCGAAAATTATGAAAACAAATACCCAAATTTGTTTGATTTGTTATATTATCAGTCTTGCACATTATTGTAACAAGCAGGAGATATTTCTACAAAATGGCAAAGGTGGGGATCCACACACACACACATGCTTATCCACATATTTGTGAAGACCTCCCATAAATGTATGTTGTTCTTTAGTTATAATAACTACACTCTGACCTACCCTTACAGTGGGTATTTTCTTGTGTTTTTGACTCTTATGCTCACATTTGTTAAAAAATAATTGCTGGTTAAATAAATATATTTAATTTTTTATAAATATTTGTAAAGATATTTTATATGACTACAAAAAAAATGACAAAGTTTGGGATTGGTAAGATTTTTTAATGTTTTTAAAATATGTATTTTATGCTTATCAAGGCTGCATTTATTTGATCAAAAATGCAGTAAAAACAGTAATATTGTGAAAAGAATGCTACAATTTACAACAGCTGTTTCTTATATCTAATATAATTTAAAATATCTATTATATTTTAAAATGTAATTTATTCTAATTTATAAACGAAGCAAGTATTATCGAAAACTAATATTCTGTGATAAAGTAATCCATATGAGCTAAAGTAATCTGTAATTTTCACAGACCATATTGTCTACTTATATATATATAGTATGTATATGTATGTATATATATATATATATATATATATATATATCCAAACAGTAATATTGTGAAAAGAATGCTACAATTTACAACAGCTGTTTCTTATATCTAATATAATTTAAAATATCTATTATATTTTAAAATGTAATTTATTCTAATTTATTCAAGCTGAATTTTCAGCAGCCACTTGGTTCATCAGTGTCACATGATCCTTAAAAAAACATTCTAATAATATGTATATAATAATCAGGCTTCTTTGATGAATAGAAAGTTCAAAACAACAGAATTTATTTGAAAAGGAAATCTATGCATGTCCTTATTGTCGGACATACATGAATGTGTATTGTGTGAAAATGCATGAATATTAATTTTAAAAATATATATTATATATAGTCGTATTTATAAAAAAATTATATTTATGTAGGTCACATTACATTTTAACATTGAAATTCTTGTTAATCTTGTTAACAGCCTTATTTACAAAAAATTATGTGGTGTAAGCACAGTAAAAAAAAAAGTACAAATGCAGATTTGTTGGAGCTATTTCTCCATATTCTGACCCTTAAAATGACTTTGATTGGTATAACCTAATGTAGTCAGGTTGATTCCATCATATTAAGTAATATTTCAGACCTTAATAAAGCTGTATATTTTTAGGTTAGGATTTTTACAGTGTCAAATTGGATACTTAATTCACTGCCTGAGCTACATCAGCTGATAGTGCTGCACCCATGTCTACTAACAGTTGAAGGGTCACTTGCAAACAAATATGCTTCCCTTGTGGATATTTAAGTCCAGTGACACCCTAAGCATGCAGTATGGAAGGAGTTTAAGTGGCTATATTCATATAACACACAGCACTGCTCTAATGCAGGACCTGCAGTCTTTACAGGCAAGGAATAAACAGTTTTTAAACTGTTAATAAACTGTTTTCAGTATTACGGTGGATTATTTGTTAGCTTGTGTGGGTTTCTCAGTAAAGTTACATCACTTAAGTGCACTTAAACCCTAGTCATGGGATCTCATGTGGAACCTAATAAGGCTGTTAGACTTGATAAAATTCTTTAGCCTCTCCTCAAGGACGTTTATAGAAAATAATTTCCTAGCTGTTTATTATACCTGTTCAAAAATGCATTGCATTTTTTCCTGGTATATTTTTCTTCTTACTCAAAATAGTCAGGTACCTTTAACGTATAGTACAAATATTGCATATAGTGGTAGTGTAAAAACTTGCGCATATACTAGACTAGGAGGGTTAATCAGTTAGAAGCAGGCATGTCCAATCCTGCTCCTGGATGGCAGCTATTCTGCAGAGTTTAGCTCCAATCCCAATTAAACACACCTGAACCAGATAAGCAAGATCTTCAGGATTACCAGAAACTTCCAGACAAGTGTGTTGGAGCTAAATGGAGCAGGACATTGGCCATCCAGGAGCAGGACTGGACACCCCTGAGCAAGAGGTAACGCTAATAGGCTAACTGGTTAGCTTGTGAGCTAACTGAAAAACTGAACAGTAAAGGCAAATGTTATAATTTATAGCGAAATATATGACCTAAAGTGTTTTAAAAGACGCTTACATATAGTAAAATTTATATTAATAAAAATGAATATAAGATTGTCTTTACATTTTATTTTGTCATTCGCAATGCTTCATGGGATTGTAATTCTTTCTCAAATTAAAGCCATTAAGTACGCCAGGGGTTCTCAACTCGACCCTCGAGGTCCAGTCTTGTTCCTTTGTCTTTTTTTGTGATTTTTGAATGCTTTTATTAGCTTCAAATCAAAACTTGTATCATTGTGATTTACATTGTAGCTGGATGTTTTGCTTTATGGATCATAACTCTTAAAAAGACTTTTTAAAAGTCCCAATGGGAAAAATACTTCAGGAACCAAGGCCACTGAAAAAGTGGGTGGGCTCTGTTGCACTCTATAGAATGATGTTGGGGTAAGAAGGGAACATGATTCCTCAAGGGGCCTGCTTGTCAGACACCTGGGTTCCTGTAGCAGCTGAGCAAGAACCATTGAGATGATTGGGAATGCTTTACTGTCTAAAAATTCTGCACACACAAACATGTTGTCAAGGCAGGCATCTCAGTAGGTTTGAAAGCACAGCATTTGTTGTTCTTGACGTGAAATAATGTACACAGGGCACCACGAAAATTAACCATGGTTTTATTATAGTAAATGTGTAGTAACCATGTTTTTTGGGGTATTGATTGCCATTTCTATAACCACAGTTTTACTACAAATACCATGGTTAAACTATGGTTAGTGTAGCAAGACCATGGTTTAACTATAGTACCCATGTTTTTTTGGTTTTATTTGTAGTAAACCCATGGTTAATTTTCGTAAGTTTTATGTGCACAGACTAAGGCATTATTAACGAGAGCATATCTTTTAATGCGACACATAACGTTTTATATAATAAAGTTGTACGTTAAAAATGCGCAGCAAAGCTCAAACACCGGGTTATACCCGTGCGAAAGGTCATTGCCAAAATGAGCGGCATTCCCAGTCGCGCTTGGAATAGAAAATGACTGCAAGGTCAAAGCGCTGCAGGTAAAATATACTAAATATAGCATTTGTTCCGGTGCTGCTTTTACAATAATCAGAAGAATATACGTTTGAGACAAACGTTTTAAAGATTCAACAATTTGGGTGCTAGAAATTTATGCAAATAACATGTTAAAGCGCGCAGCCCAATGACTGATCGCACTTCAAGGAGGATGACAATGCATTAAAATTTGTAAAATACCAAATATTGAGGCAGCGTAAGTACTTGAGACCTATATATTCCCGAAATGCCAGCTAGTTTCCCAAATGGTGTGATACTAAACAATTACACAAACAAGTGTATCGTCTACTGTGGTGCTGAAAGAATTTCCAGCTCTGCGTTGTATTCACTAACAGCATACGCACTCTATGCGCCTGGAGGACGTTAGCGGAGGCTCGTCCTACGCAATCTATGCTACGTAAATTGCGCAGAACGTCAGCCGGCAAGTTCAGCACTACCACCCCGAAAACATACGTTCGCACTTCCATCCCATGCAACATTCAAACACGTATAGTAAATGAATAGACGTAACTCTTCACTTTTCCAAATGTCCCGACTCCCAGCGTGTCTCCGAGGATGTAGTGTCCTATCTTTACCCTGCCTTCGTGTTTCTGCTTTTCAGCCATTTTACTATATCCTCGGGCTGCCTTACAGGAGGCGGGATTGAGTTTTACTAACCCCCTCTAAGTGCTGATCTGAATTCAGCTTCAGGGGAACTATGAAATCTCTACACAAACAGACAGCTCTCGGATCAGCTGATAAGGCGTTAACTGGTGGGAAAGGGGGCGGTTTAGGTAAACAAGTAGCCTAGTCCCTTCCCCTCACTGGTTACCTCACATATCAGCTTTACCTACAATTAAATATAGCAACATTTCCACTTTATTAGTGGTGATTGTTTAGTATAGTATTATTGTTAGTTTTTTAGATACTATTATAGTTTTTATTCATATTTCGAATTGCTTTTGATTTTTATATTTTCTTTCTAATTTTAGCCTAGTGTTTTTGTTGTGCGTTTTGTCATGTTTATTTTTTGTTTTGTGCCTATATAGTTTTTATTCGTTTTATTTCAGTTTTAGTTATGTTAGTTCATCAAGTTAAATGAAATGAAAATGAGGAATGTTGCTTTGGCAACTAGCTGTAATAAATATTCATCCATTCATTCATTTTAGTTTTAGTTAACTATAATTGTTACGGGGCTGACGAGACGTGAGACATGCGGATCCATGTGCAAGCTTTATTAAAGCAGAGAGGTCAGAAACACAGGCAGGGTCGAACAAAGGCAAACAGGTATATGGTGGGCAAGACACAAGAATAATCCTAGGGCTAGCGAAGGTGAACAATAATAACCCTAACTGTAATAACCATTTTATAATAACATAACTACAACATACCATTTCATTTGATTTTTGACTTTATTTGATAAACATTATGACATTACATGACATTTACTGGACATTTAAGACTATTTATAATAACACATTACTTCATAGAGTAAAATAATATAATAAAGCTAGAAAAAATATGTATGTGTCATTTAAAGAAACATGACTACTGTCGTGACAAGGAAGTGTTAATTTTAAATATTTTTTTTTCATACAATATTACAGCTGTGTGCAATTTTTTATCAACAGATTTTTTTTCTGTCATATATTTACAAAAACCTTTATAATAACAGGCCAAATCAAAGTCAGTCTTCTTTCTGAGTTCATGTAAGTAATACTAATAGTATTAATTCTAACAGTATTTTATTAGTTAATAGTTATTAGCAGAGGTGGGACCAAGTCATTGTTTTGCAAGTCACAAGTAAGTCTCGAGTCTTTGCATTCAAGTCTCGAGTCAAGTCCCGAGTCAAGACAGACAAGTCCCAAGTCAAGTCCCGAGTCAAGACAGGCAAGTCCAAGTCGAGTTGCAAGTCCTCAGCTTTAAGATTCAAGTCTTAAACAAGTCATTAGTGCTTTTTGCCCAAATTAGTGTCTCAGTATTAATTACCATATCAAATTCATAGTAATTTATATCAGGAAGGCAGGTAGAATATTTGAATATTTTAGTTCAATTTCATGTGAGATGGGTGCTCTTAGTAAAACTACTCAAGTTCAATTTAGGGATTGTGCCAAAATAGGATAAGCAGTGAAAAAAACTTTTTTTTAATAGTAACAGAATAGCAAAGACAACATAATTTCATAGAAATAACAGCGTGATTAATTTTAAATCTAGATCAAATCAAAGTTTATCCAATAATACTGTTGCACCAAACTTCAAACCTTTAAAAATAAGCAGGTTTACATTTAACGTCAAACGTCAAACTAACTTTACCGCCGTAAGACACGAATATGTAATAATGATTGGCGAAACATTCGTGCATTTAAGGGTTAATGGAGGTTTAAATGAACAAAAATGCACATGCAATTAAAATATGTAACTGATCGAACAAAAACAGTGGAGATCTGACAAAAACAGGTCTCAGAGAGGTGTTCATTACAAAAAAAATAAAAATAATGAAAGCACATGGAGTTGGCAGAGTGCGAGAGTCGTGGTGGGAGGCGGATCCGTCACTCATGGTGCACCTCGGTGTCGGACAAACAGAAGAAGTGAGGAATATTTAACAGCAGCGGTCACAGTGATGATGAGGCGAGCACCAGTGAAGTTTCTCATGCCCGCTCCGTGTGTCTGCTGGGCGGCGATCAAACGGACAGGGCAGCGCTTTTCACGAGCGGAGATCGCTACTAGACGAATCATGTCATTTGTAATTTGTATTATTATTATTTTTTTTATCTCTGTTCTTTTGTCGTAAGTTATGCTATTACTCCAGTAATTCATACTAGCCTATCCAGCGCTCCCTAAACGCAGTCTCTATTTTATTGCCAGTCAAGCGCAAGCACGCTGCAGGGACGCGTCTATACCGACTTTGATCTGATCATAAAGTCTTTCCGAGTCACAGGGCTCAAGTCCAAGTCAAGTTTCGAGTCCTTGCTGTCAAAGTCTAAGTCGAGTCTCAAGTCTTCTTTAATTATGTCGAGTCGAGTCGCAAGTCATCAAATTTGGGACTCGAGTCCGAGTCAAGTCTCGAGTCAAGTGACTCCCGAGTCCACACCCCTGGTTATTAGTAAGTGAACATGTTGAATCTAAATGTGTTGAACAGATAAAATTATTCTTATAAATTATATAAACATTAGTTTGTTTAGTTTAGTCTATTTGTCCCAGTAAAGCAGTGCCCTCCAACATATATTTTAAGTCATATACATTGACACATTGTTGTACATTTTGTAACTTGCACAGTGATGGATTGTCAGAGGTTGACTTATGTGTAAAGGCTATATGGGCTGTACACCACTGAAACAGTTTATTTTAGATATATATTACAGAACACTGCACATTTTGCATGTCTCCTTGTCTGACACACTTATTTCAGGTCTTGGAGTCTGGGAACCACTGGGCTAGTATTCTTCAAGTGTATTACATGCTTTTCACCACTAGATGGAAGTGCTTCATCAGTGTTGAGGTGGAGGATTTATTTATTTATTTAGTTTAGGTTTCCTGCAGATTAGTCAATTGATTCTTGAACACCACAATTATCTTATATAGTGCCTAGATCCTCTATTGGATTGGGGTCTTTGACACAGCCATTGTAGGCCATTTTCCTCATTGTTCTGTTGCTAGTCAAATGTTAATTTAATCTTTATGGGTGGGATCATTGTCCTGCAAAAAGATGAACTTCTACCATGCTTCCATTTTAAAGACCACTTCTTTTGCAACATTTCCCTGTCCTTTAGATTTTCACATCCTTTAAATTTAATGTGTTTTCGGTCACTCACTAAATGAATAAATAATAACAGGCAAATGGTTTAATAAACTAAAATCCCATCAATTTAGGACAACACTGTAGTAATGTGAAATGGACAATCTGAAAACTTGCCACAAAGCACATTTATACAAAGTTTCAAGAAATTATTTATTATTATTATTATTAGCAAAACATTTTAAAAATCACAGTATTTAAAATTTGGAAGGAAATGCATTTTATGAATATTTTTATTCATTACTATATTGTGAATATATTTTAGTCATACTATATTTCATTCATTACTATATGTGATATTTTTTAATTATTTATACTATTAATGAATAAAACATGGATCAAGGGATGAAATGACCGAAGGAAGTCAAAACCCACATCCTTTCTGCTCCCTTTAACCCTCTTTACGTGTCTTCCATGTAGTTAAACGAGAGAACGGTGTGGTTACGAGCAGCGGCCGCTGGGGGCAGTGCAGCTCGCTGTGTCCTGGAGGGCAGAGGCAGAGGGCTTCATTCATTCAGCGTGGCTCAGGACAGCAGGAGAAGGGGGCTGAGCGCTTACTGAAGGGAAGGAGGTGGAGACCAGAGGAGGATTCATAAACTGGAGTTCATCTCCTAGTTTTAAAACGCCGCTCTCAGTTCAAACCTTCAAGTAGCGTAGAACTAGATCAAAACTAACCGACCCAACGCGACTCATCATTCAGAGAGGTAACGTTAACTTACTGCTCCGGAACAACTGCGGCTTCACTGGACAAAGTTGAATGGACTTGATTGCACGGACAAGACCAACTAAAACGAACCGCTGCAGTGAATCTCTGGGATTTTAGGAGAAAGACATCAGGAGGAACTCTCTCAAATGCAAAACTATATGTATGAGAAGGCGATGGCACCCGAAACAAGAAACGGAGGAACATCCACGTTAAATAACAACGGCGTAGACAACAGCAAGAGGAAACTCTTAATAGCACTGGACATCTTCTGCCTTGTTCTGGGTGAGTGTCCAACACACAAAATTGTGTAACAGTGAAAAAATAACAAAAACATGCATTATGTCTAAAATCAATGCATCATACGCAGATTTACATATAGTAGTTTGCAATTCATCACTCTCTAATGTGAAAGTGATTTAATTTTTATAGTGTTATTTATATTGTTGTTTATGTTATGCATTATTTTAAAAAAATATCTCAATATACATACTTATAAAATAACATTACAAATAAATTACTTTTATTATAATTGTTGTTATTATTCTTACGTGTAATTATGATATATATTATAGGCGTATATATATTATTTATTTATTAGTCTGTTTTTGCACAGCAATACAGAATGCAGGGGAGAGGAAAATGTCAAACTGCAGAGAAAAAAGTAAACAGGAAAAATAGTACATGTTTTGTGCGACATAATGAACCAGGTGGAATAAATGTTCCCAACTAAAGTTAAACTATTTTAACTGTTAATCTATAGGAAAGCATGAAAGCTGAAGTAAATAAACTGCTATTTATTGAGATGACAATGCAAAAAAAGTCACTGCATTGTTGTCTTAGTGAACAGAGGAATAACCGTTAAGTGCTCTTATCGCAGCCAGTAGGATGGGCAAAGTTAGCAGCACTGTTGTTGATGTAAACCACTTGTTTTGTTTTGGGTTTTTTTCCCCCTCCATAAAATGTGTAAGAAACATAATTTGGATTGTTTTAAAGAAAGCCTTCTCACTCATCAGAAGAAGGAGGGAGTTATTGTGGCCCCTTTGTGCCCTATTGGCATCTTTTGAAGTGGCATATGAACATGCTTATTATGGTTAACCGATCACTTACATGTAACAGAACCATCTGTAGTCAAAACAAGTTTTGTAAACATGACTTTGTTCACAGCTTTTTATAGTTGCGACGCAACAGATTTTGAGGCACACCATCATGACCATATGTAATTGATTAGTCTGATCTGTAGAGTTTGTTATGAAAGAGTTTATTTAGATTTGAAGTTAAGTGCAGTCAATTGTCCATGACATACTTGTCTACAGAGGATACACAGTGATATCTGTAAATTCCTCTCAGGTGCGTGCATTTTCTTTCTTTTTTTCTTTAAAAGGAATGCCCGTGAGTTTTTGCCGTGCTGTCGTTCACTGCTTTCACCAGCTCAGCGTGACATTGATGAAAGTGTTGCCTAGTAGTTAAAGAAGTGCACTTGTTAACCTAAAGGTTGTAGGTTCAGACCAACAATGGACGAACACAATTGTGCCCTTGAGCAAGACGTGATAACTCCAGAAAGACTGTACCTGAAATCCATCTACAGCAAGTCAAAATTTAGTCTCTAGGTGAATCTGATTTGTATCATTTGGTTCAGATGCCTGGAAACGGTCACAGCGCCGGGTTCTCATCTTTCCTCAAAGCCTGTCAGTTCGAACCCTCCTCCTTCAGAATGAAAGGATTAACAAACTTCAGCCCTCGTCTTTACACATTCTTCTAGAAGAGACCCTCCAGCCCCCCGCCAGCTGGCATATGCCTCATTTAACTGCAGCCACGGCATCATATCAACTTTCTCTTCGCTTTTAAGGGCAGAATGAATCCCGCTGCTTTTGTTCCCAGGAATGCGGAGTAGAATGGCTTAAACATGTCGCTTTAGAGAAGCAGGGCAAGGCTTTTGTAAGAAATTAGAGTCCACGGTTTTAAAATGCCTGTGAACCTTCTGCAGCATCCAAAACGGTTGTCACGCTTTCAAAAGAGATGACACGTTAGAGCAGGTGGAGGTGGGAGAGGAGGAACATCGCTGATCCAAGGGTGTTTCCGCCGTATCGTAAATGGAAACAAACACCCAGCTCTTCCGGTGCATTTTTTTATGGTCAAATGCAACCAATTTAAGACATGTTCTCATGTGGTTTATATAGACGCATGATGTCCATATGTAACAAGTTCACTACACTTTTACAAATAAAGCTTCTAATAAATGCATCAATGGTTCCATGAAGAACCACATTGAAACTTTCAATTGCACACTGGTTCTTTATGATGGGAAAAGGGTTCTTTAGATTATCGAAATGTTCAAAAAATGGTTCTTTGAAGAACTGTTCCCTGAAAGGTTCTTTGGGGAACCAAAAATGGTTCTTCCATGAAAATGGAACAGAACCAAGAAATGGAACCTCTTTTTAAATTGGCATTGATGGTCCCATGAAGAACCTTTAACATCCATGGAGCCTTTCCATTTGACAAAAGGTTCTTTAGAATATTAAAATGTTCTACACACTTAGAAAAAATGGTTCCTTTAAGAACTGTTCACTGAAAGGTTCTTTGGGGAACCAAAAATGGTTCTTCTATCTGCAAAGCCCTTTTTTGGAACCTTTAATTTTAAGAGTGTAGGAAAACTCAAGTTATGTGCTTTAAAAGGAAAGCATAAACAAACTTGTTCTTTGTCATGTTTAAGATGGGCTTGGCCCATTTTTGGTGGTCTTGGGAGGGGCGGGTTATGCGAAAGAGAGGAGACTCATTTGGAGGGGGATTTGAAAAGGATGGCTGAAGAATGTCTCTCCATGAATAGGCTTTGTTAGCGCTGAAGCTGCGGCCCATCCAGTGATCAGACACTTGAAGTTCCATCTGTTGTGGAGATCTGTAGATTAGTGCGTTATCACCGTCTTTCCCTCTCCTTGGATTTCTCTCTCACACTCTCACCGTCTCCCTCATCAGATACGGAGCTGATAACCTCTTCTGCTCTCACTTGTCTCTTTTATTACAGTTAAATCCGCTTCAATCATTGGTGTTTCCACATGCAGTACATTCACACTGAGACGGGCGATGCTTTTGTTCCTGCTCATTAGTAGTTTATCACTGTGGGCATTGTATATGTAGTGCGTCTGATGCATTATGAATGTTAATGAAGACTAAGAAAGCAGCCAGATGGATTGTAGTATGATTAGCGTTACCTCCTGTTGAGATGAAGCTGAGAGGCTGCAGCTCAGCTCATTAGCATACAGTAGTTATAGTAACATAAAGGAGGCGTGTCTCTGTGTGTCACTCCCCCCGAGGGTGTCTGGGGTGGTGGGTTGCACACATTCCTGCCACTGATAGCTAAAATAGTTTACATACAGACACAAACAGCCACCCAGACTCTTCCTCTCATCCGCACTGACTTTACTGTTCCAGATGTCAGTGGTTTGCTTGTATAAATGGTTGTGATTGAAGTTAACTTTCTCTTAATGAGTGAATCATATGAAGAACATATTCAGGTTTTCTTTCACCCCCCAAATTAGACAAAAAAAAAATTTATATATATATACATGCATACATATATAACACATTTTTCATATTTTTTATTTATTTTTAATTAATTAAATTTGTTATTTTATGTACATTTTTTAATATAATTAAAAAAAGTATTTATTACAATAATAAATAATATATATTATAGTAATATTACAATTTAATATATAACACCTAGTATATTCAATTGTAACAAAAAACTATTAAAATCTATACTTATTACACTTTTATAATACATTATATAATACATTTATTTATATATTGGTATATTACAGTATAATATGTAACATAATATATTAAATTATAAACCTTTATTTTTAAAATATTCCTATTTTTTATATTTTTAAATTATTCATATTTTATAATAATAATAATAATAAATCTTAGCTTATTTATTTTGCATTTTCGTAATGACATTTGGGATGGAAATTAGCATAGTTGTCATGAAAATAATGAAAAAAAATTCTTTTGATTTTGGAATTTGAAATATGACTTGGACATGCTCTTTTGACAGTCTTAGCGAGATTCATCCTAATATGCAGCACATAACATTGATGCTTTCTGCTTGGTTAGCGATTGGTGGAAATGCCTGTTCGTGCGCTGGTTGTTCATACTCCACAGATGTGAAGCATACTTGACTTAGCAGTGACATTCAATCCAGTTTGCCGGTCTGAAAGGTGTAACCAAGCTGCTTCCTGGTATCTCTCGTGGGAAGCATCAATTCTAAAAGTGTTTTCTTGTTTACTTGTTGGAATGGAAATGAGAAGTCAACTTAAATACTGCAAGATATCACCACCGTCAACACTGCGTGAACGACTTTGGCCCTCAGTCGTTCAGAATTAATCATGTAACCTTGTGAGGAGATCAAAGCGAAGGAAAAGGTTTTGGTCTCGTGATTTCTGGTCGTTTTTAGCTGCTTTTAACTTCTCCTTTATCCGTGACATTCCAGGAGGGCGATGCTAGAGTTATGGAGTGCCAGAGAACCCTTTGGGAGTCTCTCTCATTTAGGTCTGACTACATTAACCTCCACCTCTGAAGCTGAGAAGGTCTGGTCCCCCTCTATAAATATTTTCCAGAATTT
Organism: Sinocyclocheilus rhinocerous; assembly: GCF_001515625.1. Classification (NCBI taxonomy): domain Eukaryota; kingdom Metazoa; phylum Chordata; class Actinopteri; order Cypriniformes; family Cyprinidae; genus Sinocyclocheilus; species Sinocyclocheilus rhinocerous. The sequence continues at coordinate 381,483 of NW_015654050.1, forward strand.
CTCGAATTCTTCATTGCAGACTGAGGGCGGCTTCCACTCTTGAAGTGACATCTGGTATAATTTTGGGTCGGTGTGTATGCAGGGGCAAACACAGGAAAGGGAGGGAAGAGGAAAAGGTAGTCTCGCTAGGCCGCTCTCCTGTTTTCCCTCCCTCGCTCCGACTCTTTATTTTAATAATGCATAATATGATGATAATAATAATAATAAATATTAGTTTATTTATTTTGCATTATTGTAATGACAGTTGTGATGGAAATTAACATAGCAGTCATGAAAATAATGAATAAGAAATATTAGTCTGAATTTTTTTGGGGGGGGGCGGAATATGACTTGGACATGCTCTTTTGACAGGCTTAGTGAGTTTCATCCTAATATGCAACACATAACATTGATGCTTTCTGCTTGGTTAGCGATTGGTGGAAATGGTTGTTCGTGTGCTCTTTGTTCATATCCCACAGATGTGAAGCATACTTGACTTACCAGTGACATTCAATCCAGTTTGCCGGTCTGAAAGGTTTGGCCAAGCTGCTTCCTGATACCTCTCGTGGGAGACATCAATCCTAAAAGAGTTTTCTTGTTTACTTGTTGGAATGGAAATGAGAACTCAACTTAAATACTGCAAGATATCACTACCGTCGACACTTCGTGAACAACTTTGGCCCTCAGTCGTTCAGAATAAGTCATGTAACCTTGTGAGGAGCTCAAAGTGAAGGAAAAGGTTTCGGTCTGGTGATTTCTGGTAGTTTTTAGCTGCTTTTAACTTCTCCTTTATCCGTGACATTCCAGGAGGGCGATGCTAGAGTTATGGAGTGCCAGAGAACCCTTTGGGAGTCTCTCTCATTTAGGTCTGACTACATTAACCTCCACCTCTGAAGCTGAGAAGGTCTGGTCCACCTCTATAAATATTTTTCAGAATTTCTCAAATTCTTCATTCCAGACCGAGGGCGGCTTCCACTCTTTAAGTGACATCTGGTATAATTTTCGGTCGGTGTGTATGCAGGGGCAAATGCAGGAAAGGGAGGGAAGAGGAAAAGGTAGTCTCGCTAGGCCACTCTCCTGTTTTCCCTCCCTCGCTCCGACTCTTTGCCCTAGGTGTGGCCAGCTGTGCTATGAAATGTAATCCCCCCTCCCCTCCAAACCCTCCCTCATTGTCTCATTCACAGGGTGTAATTGCAGGAGACCATCTAAAGCTGCCACATGGTGTACAGGAAAGACTCTGACCGGCCGTATAGCTGTCAGTCAGAGGGACGGATGAAGTCCTCTTGTAGTAATGCTCCATTAACCTTTGCTGTTGCGACATTTCCACAACCAGGGGTTTGTGGACAGATATAAAATAAAGTCATATAAAAATATATATATTATGTAGCAATTTTACTGTAATATAATATGTGTATGAATATATATATATATATATATATATATATATATATATATTACCGGTATCAAATTTTCATGTTGCGATTAATTGCTAATGCTTTTATCACGGTATACGGTATTATCACGATATTGAAATGTAGTTTTAAAAAGTGCTGTCATAATACAGTATAACAGGTTTAATGTGCCCACGATAACAATATCGTGCATATTCATTACCGTGATATATCGCATTACCGAATACCGGCACAAGTCTAATATATATACACACACACACACACACACACACACACACACTACTGTTTAAAAGTTTGCGGTCAGTAAAATTTCTTTTTTTTTAAAGAAATGAATAATTATGATGAATTAAATGGCTCAGAAGTGATAATAAAGACCGTTACAATGTTACAAAATGATTTATATTTCAAATAAATGCTGTTCTTTTGAACTTTATATTCATAAAAAAATTCTGAAAAAATCCAGTTTCCACAAAAATATTAATCAGAACAATTGTTTTCAACATTGATAATAATAATAAATATATTAAAATATTAAAATATATTAAAATAGGAAATGACTTTAAATTGTAATAATATTTCACAATTTATGTGTTTACAGTATTTATTATCAAATAAATGCAGCCTTAGTAAGGGACATCTTATAAAAACATAAAAATTACCAACCCCAAACTTTTGAACAGTAGTATGTTTCTATAAGAAGTATATATGAAGATAAAAATGAAAGATATTATAAAGTGTTAGCAAAAAAATCAAGCTTTTTTATATTGCTGGTCCCTGGTTTGCCAGTCATTGGAAAATGATGTGAGCTGGGCTTGAACTCTAGTTGTCTGAAAGAGCACCATGGTTTAACGTAGGGCTGGGCGATATGGCCAAAAAAATTATCACGATAATTTTTTTTTATATCAGTCGATATCGATAATTATCACGATAAATGTCAAATCTTTATTTCTTTCAGGTTTAAAGCCAGATTTTTGCTCCACAGTGAAAGTTGTAGAAACCAGACCATTAATTTTCCTTAAAATAAATATCTAAATAGAAAAAATAATTTCTTAGTTTCTGCATGTTCTAATGAGTGATATTGTTTCAAATCAAGAAACAGGTTTGGGTTGCCTGATAATATTAATAATAATAATATCACTTTTTTGTCTCTTAGAAATGCACATTTGATAGTAGCTTGAGCTAGGATGCAGAGGTACATTTTTGTTCATTATCAAACTCAGTAACATCTGTAAAAATTGTAGCAACCTCATTTTTATATGGTTACATTTATTCTTATTTTTAATTAAGCATTGGTCTTCCACAGTAGCATACATTTAAATGATGATAAACAGTTAAAACCACACATATAGCACCTCAATACCATAGTAAAAATATAACTATATGGTTTTTAGGTAGCCTGTATGAAAAACAGTAGTCTAAAAACATTCAGTATAAATGCACACATGCTAAAGCTTAATCACAAATACATACTACAGTTATATACCATTACTCCTTTAATAAAATTCAGTGTGAATATCCCAAATTTCTGCCACAATACCATGGTGCAGTGAGTGTTACTACAGTAAATCCATGGTAAATGATGGC
>NW_015654050.1:384512-386109 GCF_001515625.1 Sinocyclocheilus rhinocerous
ATAAATGCACACATGCTATAGCTTAATCACAAATACATACTATAATTATATACCATTACTCCTGTAATAAAATTGAATGTAAATATCCCACATTTGTGCCACAATACCATGGTGCAGTGAGTGTTAGGCCTACTACAGTAAATCCATGGTAAATGGTGGCGATGGGTAGATTGAAAAGCCTTCTGACTGTCTCGTTCGTTGCACACAGTGTTTCTCCTGTTTGGCTTTAAACTAGTTTAAATCACCGAGTCATTTGAGTTCATCGCTAGCGCTTCACACTGGATCTCACAGCGCTGCTTAGAGCTCGCGTGAGCGAGTAAACGCATCTGCTCTAGTGAGCTCGCGCCGCACGGCCGTTTTGAACATTGGTCCGAGCGGATAAACGGTCCGTGTGGTGCGATTCAAATGAGTCGCGCTGTTTCGTTCCGCTTTTGGCGCATAAACGTTATATCGAACATTTATCGAACTCTTCATATCGTTTTATCGAGGAAAATTACATCGTGATAATTATCGTTATCGAATTATCGCCCAGCCCTAGTTTAACGTATTAGAGCAGGGGTGGCGAACGTCGGTCCTGGAGAGCCGCAGCCCTGCAGAGTTTTGCTTCAACCCTAATCAAACACCTGAACAAGCTAATCAAGGTCTGAAAGGTTACTAGAAAGCTACAGGCAGGTGAGTTTTAATTAGGTTTGGATCTGTACTCTGCAGGGCTGCGGCTCTCCAGGACCTGAGTTCGCCACCCCTGTATTAGAGCTTATGCCTTAACTACCAGGCCTCTGTTACAATGGAAACCTGTATCATTAAGCTGCCAGATTAGAGCTGGATAGAAAGTTGACATTTTAGTGAAACTTATTGCAGACAACCTTCCTGCAGATCAGTCCTCTGTGGCTTTTTCCTGCAACTTTATATTAAGGAATGACAAAAGAAATGGTCATTTCTGCATATTACATAATGATGTGACATGTTAGATGATAAAATAACACCTACTTTGCCATTAACTAAAAATCAAGCTGGGTTCCATGAAACGTAAAACAGGATTTCAGAAGTCATTCCTCTGAATCAGAAGCTGCCACAGATCTTTGGAAAGTGATGTTAAGAGTCTCTGGGCTTGGAAGGAGCTGTATTTTGTAATAGTCAGCATTAAGGCTGGAAGGTTACAGTGTGTAGGAATGGTTTCCATATGAGTGCACTTGGAGTACAGTGGAGTCATCTGGGCCTCAGATAGAGTCACAGACTGCCTCGCCTTGCTTCGGCTTCACTGCTGGTAATGACGCTGTCAAAACATAGTGCCCACGCTCGGTATTTGTGTATGTCTAAGTGCACATGTGCAATACAACGTGTTTGACTGTTTGTGCAAGAACCTGCGAGGGTGTTTGTGCACCTCTAAGTGTGTGTGTGTAAGAGAGGCTGGTTTCTGAGGTCGCTGCCCAGTGGTTTAATTATATGCTTGTAGAGTTTATGCGACGAAGTGGGCTGCCGTAGGTAGCAATTAGACAGGCAGACATGAGCACGACTGACCATCAGCTGGCTGTTTAGACTGTGTGTGTGTGTGGCTAGAGTGTTGGGGACAACTTTATCATATCCAGAAGGTCTCTTG
>NW_015654050.1:387520-396110 GCF_001515625.1 Sinocyclocheilus rhinocerous
AGCCGCAGCCCTGCAGAGTTTTGCTTCAACCCTAATCAAACACCTGAACAAGCTAATCAAGGTCTGAAAGGTTACTAGAAAGCTACAGGCAGGTGAGTTTTAATTAGGGTTGGAGCTGTACTCTGCAGGGCTGCGGCTCTCCAGGACCTGAGTTCGCCACCCCTGTATTAGAGCTTATGCCTTAACTACCAGGCCTCTGTTACAATGGAAACCTGTATCATTAAGCTGCCAGATTAGAGCTGGATAGAAAGTTGACATTTTAGTGAAACTTATTGCAGACAACCTTCCTGCAGATCAGTCCTCTGTGGCTTTTTCCTGCAACTTTATATTAAGGAATGACAAAAGAAATGGTCATTTCTGCATATTACATAATGATGTGACATGTTAGATGATAAAATAACACCTACTTTGCCATTAACTAAAAATCAAGCTGGGTTCCATGAAACGTAAAACAGGATTTCAGAAGTCATTCCTCTGAATCAGAAGCTGCCACAGATCTTTGGAAAGTGATGTTAAGAGTCTCTGGGCTTGGAAGGAGCTGTATTTTGTAATAGTCAGCATTAAGGCTGGAAGGTTACAGTGTGTAGGAATGGTTTCCATATGAGTGCACTTGGAGTACAGTGGAGTCATCTGGGCCTCAGATAGAGTCACAGACTGCCTCGCCTTGCTTCGGCTTCACTGCTGGTAATGACGCTGTCAAAACATAGTGCCCACGCTCGGTATTTGTGTATGTCTAAGTGCACATGTGCAATACAACGTGTTTGACTGTTTGTGCAAGAACCTGCGAGGGTGTTTGTGCACCTCTAAGTGTGTGTGTGTAAGAGAGGCTGGTTTCTGAGGTCGCTGCCCAGTGGTTTAATTATATGCTTGTAGAGTTTATGCGACGAAGTGGGCTGCCGTAGGTAGCAATTAGACAGGCAGACATGAGCACGACTGACCATCAGCTGGCTGTTTAGACTGTGTGTGTGTGTGGCTAGAGTGTTGGGTACAACTTTATCATATCCAGAAGGTCTCTTGGAGCGCATACTCGAAATTCCTCCTAGTTTGGACGCTGTTTTCTGTGATCTGCGGCTGCATATCTCTGGCGGTTTACGGCTCTCTGTTTGCGCTCGGAACAATAGCGTAAGATCTTCAAGAGAGTGGAAGCAAGAATGAGGCGCACCTGCTGGTTTCTATGCCTCTCTACGAGGTAAATACACAAATGATTTGTTTATTTATTCTTATTGTAATTGTAGTCTATTTCCTCTCGCTAGTCAATATTGTATCCTGTTAGCTGTCGTTTCAGCTAATGAGACATTGTGTGTGTATGAGTCTGTGGGATGCATCGGCTGTAACGCTCACTAAGGAACAATCATCCTCAGTTCACTCAGCTTGATTATAATTCCAGGGTGTTGGAATTTTTCTGGAGTGTGTGCATGTGTTTTCTGCAATGGGATTTCTTCAAATCCAGTGTGGGCATCTGTTGAACTCTCTTCTAGCACCGAAGGGCCAAGGGTGACCTCTGCAGCCTTCACACGACAAGCACTCTTTCACTTTTTCTGGGTCATGTGGATTAAGTCCAGGGTGCTCAAGATTCCTGAGTTTAAGCCTAGCTGGCCCCTAAATGGCAGTCACCTTGTGCGCATTCATATGCTAATGAGACCTGTGTGACCATTAGGGTAATATTCTAATGTGATGGATATTGCTCAAATAAATTATGTAGATCAAATATAGTTTTTGGTTTCAGTTTGTCACCCCTTTAGAGTAGAAATTGTCTTGTAAATTACAGCTTTGGTTGATTTATTAAAAATGAAGTGTGTAATATCTGAAAAGCTAGGGTGAGAAGGGTGCGTCTAGGAGGGATTGATGTAAATCAACTCTGCATATTAAATAAAATGAAAATGCATCTGCGCGGTTTCAGCAGATGTCAGCCCATTTATATGCAGTGTTATTGTTCACTGAAATTATTAAAAATGGTTTTCATTAATTGAAATAAAGCTGAAAATAAAATATCACATTAAAAAACTTAAACTTAAAAAACTTGACAATAGAACTTAAATAAGTTTATTAGTTAAACTGAAATAAAAATAAAGCTAAAAAGAAATCTAAAAAAAACAAACATATGAAAATGACAAAAGCGCATAACAAAATTACTAAAACTTAAAATAAAATAAATAAAAGCTGAAAAAGCTCATTAAAAATAGTAATAAATACTCAGTAATACTAAAATAACTACTAATACTCTAAAAATCATTTAGAGGTCACATTCTTGGTTAAATGTTGTTAAAATTAAGTTCATTTAGTTAATTATTCCGGCAATGATGCCGGAGCTGTGGCATAGTGGTTAGTACATTCAGCTGTGGAACTCATATAGGAAGTATACGCTTGAGTCTGGCTCGCAACACTTCCCTGTCCAATTCCCCCTCTTCCCTCCATAATTTCCTTTCTCTGTGAGTTAAACACTTGATGTGTACTGTATATACACATATGTCATATGCATCACTGCATCAGTCTGTCTGTACTTTATAGAGGAGTTTTGTCTTTCTTTCGCTCTGGGATGTTTCCTTGAGGGAGGAGTAGGAGCAGGAGAACAATGCTGTGATCGTTTACACCTTCACTGTTATTGTTACTGTCTCGTTGCAGAAGCACACACCCACAACAAGAAGTGTAGCTTACACAAACATGTCAATATACATACACTCAGACTACACCATAATAAACACATTTAGACAGTGACATTTCCATGATCTCATTCCTTCACACGCCACACCAAAAGCCTAAATGCAGCTCTCACCCTCTGGTAGAGCGTAGATTGCTATTTTCAGATTCTTTGGTTGTAGTGTTAAGTCTGTGGCAGGTCTTTCTCTTGAGCTCCAGGGCAGGGTGGGAGATGGGAGCAGTTCCTGGGCTCTACCCCATTGAAGATGCTCACAGCAGGCTGTGGTTGCCTAGGTTAACCCATAAATGCACACACCTCCAGAATCATGACACACCACTGACTCTAGGGTCTGTGAAGTGGGCAGAGGGGATGAAAGGATTGATGGAGAGAAAAAGGATACGCCAGTCCAAAGAAGCCACTTCTCCTGAGCTACAAGTGTTTATTACGTTTTATTGGCGTTGTTAAAGAAATATAAAAAAGAGGCAGAGAGATAGTTGGTGTTCATTTGTTTTATTACACTTTACTGTGAGAAGAAAAGGGCTGGGTTTGACCTTTGACCTAGGGAACCTGGCCAGCAGTTGTACATTTCCTCACCTAAAGGCAAAGTAAACAGACCTACCAAAGAATGAGACACACTTGGCACAGTGACTTTTTGGGACCTTTGCTGCTTGATTTAGTGGGATCTTTAGACTTTTATTTTGATGTGTTAGGCCTATTTGTTGCGTGATTTAAACAAACATGGAAACACATTTAGAAGAAGAAACCACTGTAAATTCTATTTATGTGTCCTCATGTCTCCTGTTAGTTAAATATATTGTTTGCTGGTCTCCTCTAGGGGCTGTTTGTGGGTGGCGAAGAGATCAAAAAGGTTAAATAACAGAGCAGCTTCGACACGTTACCATTATAACCCCCTCCACTGTGATTTTACTCTTGATGGGTGATATGTTTATATATTTATAATTTTAATAAACATCTCATTTGGGAATGTTTGTTAAACAGACAGTTTGACTCAAAGCTCTGTTAATGATTCTCCTCTAGTAAACACTTTTGACATGTTTGGGACTTGGAGGGCTTTTGTATTGTTGCAGTTCATCCTAAATAGTATACAAGATCAGAATTACTGTGTCAGTATGTTGATGCAAGTAAGCCAAAGGGGCCTGGATGATATACTTTTCTTTTTTTAGTGCATTTTCTTTTTCAACTGTACTACCCACAACCCCTTGCACAACACAAGTAGACTTATCTTAATGACAAGTGCAGAGGAATGCAAGGATGAAGCTGCCCCATCATTTTTTAATATGCATTCACCTGAAAGTAAAGAAACGTATGTATGCCTATTGAAACACAGCCCTAGGCTATATCCAGAATCGTCACCTATACACTCATTCTCTATTTCCTACATTAATTCACTAATATAGTCCACTTGAAAGAGTAAATGAAAAGAAGTGAGCAAATTCAGACACTGAGTAGGCCCAGAAGGGCTGCGGATACCGCCAGGAATTTATTTGGCATGACCCTCACATTGGTTATTACCTAGCTGTTGAGTGTACTTCGGTTGTACACTCATTATTGTGGTGCATTATGGGATTGAGTGAGTGCACTCAACAGTATCCATTATGGACACCACTACAAATGGGTATCTCTTCAAATAGTGCACTATGTAAGATTATGGGGGGTGATTTCGGACATGACTTGTCATTTGCACTCATTGTTATCAGCCCCCTTGCAAGGCTGCCCACTCAGATGCCCGCGTGAAAAGGCATGACCCTGGCGTTGATTTCCGTGAGTTAAAATTGCTGTGCGTAAGCACATGTTTTGAGCTGGGCCCCAGCCCCAGAGCCTATCTAATGTTTTGAGAGAGTGAGAAAGGTAGTATTGCCAATGTGCACAGCTTTGCTGACCTCAGCAGCTTGCATAGACAAAGCTAACGGAGCGACACTGGTGTGTGTGAGAGAGCAGAGAACAGTGACAGCAGGGGTCCCTCTCACATACAGTACTTAAAAACACAATGAAGTTTCGGTCACAAACCAAACAAATATTCACAAGCCTGTTTCTTCCAAATGTCACACTGTGTCCTGTCCAGGCAAGATACTACAAGTGATAAATGCGACAAGTGGAGAATAATTTGACAGTTTCTTCTTTTGTCAGGTTGCTCTTGGTACCTCTGACCAAGGTTCGGACCAATCTCTTTGGTCCAAAATCCTGCTCCATAAAACTAAATGTTGAACATCAAATTTATTCTGATTAGCTGCAGTTTTGTTACTTCTGCAATTTTGTCACTTTGCAGCAGCATTATGCTTTTGGAGAACAAAATACGTGAAGCGCAAAAAGTGGCCTGGTGGGGAGTGTGTGGACTGTGGTGGTATTTCCATGTAGTCAAACTGAGAGACACAAATATAATTAGTATTGATTAGTTAACTGGGTAGGTCAGATGGAAATAGGGTTAGTAGATCTAGGTTGACCCACATTGATCTGTATTGGACTGTGTTATCTCTGAAATAGACTCTTTCTGACATTGATATCTGTAAGTGATGGGTCACTGGTATGGTTTTAGTGTGCGGGTCAATGGTTCTTTACAGCAATGGCAGCAGAAGAGAGGAAATATGCAGGGTGCTACTGTCTGAGACCACACATTCCAGAGGTCAGGGTTCATAGGTCAAAGGTGAACGTTAATCTCTCTGTGTGTACTTTTGTGTGCGGTTTAATGTTTAGTCTAGGTGTTTTTTTTTGATTATTTATCTGGGAGCCAGTATGTGTGTGTTGTGTGTTTCGGAAATGTCAATCAAGTTTCAAATGCACCTCTGACTTCTGAAGAATCCAACACAGGGCATTCTCATTCCAGTGAGCAAGTGCAGAACCTTTTATAAATGACATATCCTCACCAAGGGGTCAAGGTCTGACTGGTTAGCAAGGATCAGGATATACTATATACATACCAAGTTATACTAAGGCCTGTTCCAAATGATGCACTTGATCAGTCTTATGGACTTGCATTTCTTGGAATGCCTGTGAAGTCCACAAGGCCGTAAGGTGTCAACATTTCTTGCTTTGCACCTCAGTGCACACTTTTGGAAACATAGACTTGGAGGAGCACCACAAAGGCATAACTTAGAATAATCACTAGTGAAGGTTTTGGGCCTGTGCATGGTCTTGTGCTGACATCAGCCAATCAGGATTGCCATGACATCATTTTTGGCCACTACAAAGTGATTAGTCACATGGACTTTTATGTCACAGGTGATTGGGTCATAAACAATTGCATCCAGAGCTGAGTGCCCATGAGCAAATGTCAAATCAAGGACTTCTTACGGGTCCTGTGCCAGCTGAGCAATTGGCGTTTAGATGAATGGGAATGCTGGGATGGCTTTCTCCAGTTATTATAGACCTCGGTCCACACACACTTTGTTCTGAATATACAGTATGCTTCCTGTTGTGGCGTTACATTAGATTTCAGTGGCCACCGTCTCTTCCTCTCGGCCTGTCTCCCTCCCTCCATTTACCTTTCTCTCAGTAATTAATGAAGCCCTCCTCTTACATTTCCCTTGTTCCCAGCAGGGGTGGCTTTCTCTTTTGTGTTCGGCTTCAGTCTTTCAGCCAGTGAGAGTCCCATGAGAGCTGGCAGTGAGCCACTCATTCTCAACAGATTCCCACAGGGGTTACCATGCCCATTCTTTCTCACTCTGCATCCTCCACAGGCTCTCGCATTGTGTGAAGGCTCTGGCCACAAGCCCTTTGCAGATCACAGATGATAGAGCCATCAGTGGAGCTCAGAACTAAACAAAAAACCCTCACATCACCTCTTAGTGGCCTCAGAGGACATGCTTGTATCTAAAATGATTCTATTCTTGCACACTGTTATGTGTGCATTGTTTCCTGAAGGTGTAGTCCTGATTGTGCCATTGTAGATTGAAAATGGATGGAAAGGTCTTTCCTCTTATCAGATTTATGAATCGAGTTCACCCCAGACTCATTGTGTCCAACTGGGACTCAGGTTGCAGGAAATGCACACTCATGGGTGTGTGACCAACATGTTCACCAGCCAAGAACCTGAGGTGCTTAACAAAAGAACAAAGTTCTGGTCAAGGAGGTGTATAGTACCTGGAGAAAGATAACTCTTAACATTCCAATTCATCTCAATGGCAGTTGAGTTGGCTAATAATGGCTATGTTAACCAGCCAAATCTTAACACCTTAGTTCTGGCACAAGGTGCTACCTATGAGTGAAGTGAATCACCAGCAGTAGGCATTTACAGATCAACTTCCTGTACACATTATCTAAAAACACTTCCTTCATTTAATAATTTATTTAATGTAGGAAATTATGTAATAAAAGCTTGGTGTTGTTTGACTGAATGTGTCATTGAGCAATTTAGCAGATAGGCTCATAAGGACTTTCCTAAAGAGCATAAGCTATAAAACACACCTGTTTATCTTACCGTATATGACTATTCCTTTCCCTTAGCAACCCTTAAGTGTGTTTCTGATTTGTGACACTTATTATGTGGTATATTTGCGCACTAGCTACAGGAAGACTTGATATGCATGACTCAGACAGGGGCCACGTTATGTAGAGACATGGCTAGATTATGTGTTGTGGTAATTGTGGTTTCTATTTCAGAGAATCTTTGTTTGTGTATTTCTCCTGCCACATTTTTAAATTTGTACTTCATGCTTCATGCATACTTCAATAACCTGGTTCTGCTTTGAGCGTTTAATGGAACCTTAGACTTTAATTTGTAGATGTGTGTGAGTGTTTCATGGTGTTTATGCTTATGCACAATGTGCTGTCTTCTCAGTGCAGTCATTGTTCCGGGGCAGACGGCCCCTGTCAGGAGAAGGCCATTCATGCATACGTATCTCTTCACAAAGCCTTCTTCCTTCTTCATTCCTATTCAGCAATGCATCTTTGTCCCAACAATGACAGATCGGCCTTTAATAGTCATTCAGAGCTTCTGCTTCACAATGCAGTTTGCTTTCACCCCAGCACGCAGTCAATACCACTACTTCCTTTAGTGCAAGAAGCTTTTAGAAGCTTTGGAGGAAAGGTCAGATATTTCTGATTGCAGTTTTGTTTAAGTCCTAATGGTTTAGGATTCCAAACAGATACCTAATAAATAGGAGTCTACTTATACCACATAGCCTTTTAAGGTTTTGCGCTACTAGAAAATTGTTTGAACGTCCCAACCAGCCCGACCCAGCATCACTGTGATTCTGTCAGACTGCATTAGTGGCTTTTTCTGGTGGATGTGACCCAGTTGGACAACATGAGCAGTCAAAGTCAATCAAAGCTGTCAGCATTATGCCACAATCTCTCACACATTTACTCAACTGCACATAAGATCTGTCAATGTAATCTTGCAGCAGACACACAAACATGTTTTTCCTCCAGGCTTCATGTCTGCATAACCAGCCACCAATAGTCGATAGTGTCCGATAAGATTCGTCCCATTTCTTATATAAACATTGATTTCTACAACTGATTTCCGTTCTGGACTATCAGCAACTGTGGCTGTGAAGAGCCGGCTCGGTGGTTGCCCGTAGCGACTGCCTGGCGTCTAGCCATTCCCCTTCTAAGAGCAGAAAGGCTGCATGCCTACATCTGATAATGCAAATAGAAAAATTTCCCCCACAATGCACCACTCTGCCACCCACTTATAATTGTTTTGTGAGTGTGTGTGGTGTATGCGTGGCGCTTGTGGTCCCAATAGATTTTGGCTCCATTGTTTTTCATTAAGCTTATATTGAGTGTTAAAGGGATAGTTCACCCAAAAATGAAAATTAGCCCATTATTTACTCACCCTCAAGCCATCCTAGGCGTATATGACTTCCTTCTTTCAGATTAATCTAATCGGAGTTATATAAAAAATTGTCTTTGATCTTCCAAGCTGTTTAATGGCAGTCAGCGGGTGTTGCAGTTCATCAGTCCAAAAGAAGTGAAATAAAGCGCATCCAT
>NW_015654050.1:396689-423327 GCF_001515625.1 Sinocyclocheilus rhinocerous
ACTCACCCTCACGCCATCCTAGGCGTATATGACTTCCTTTCAGATTAAACCAATCAGAGTTATATTAAAAATGGTCTTTGATATTTCAAGCTGTTTAATGGAAGTCAGCGGGTGTTGCAGTTTATCAGTCCAAAAGAAGTGAAATAAAGTGCATCCATCCATAATAAAAAAAGTGCCTCACATGGCTCCGGGGGGTGAACAAAGGCATCCTGTAGCGAATCGATGCGTTTTTGTAAGAAAAATATCCATAGTCAAAACGTAATAATCACTTTAATCTAGCTTGTGCCAACAGTTGTACACGGAAGCAGCTCCGGGGAGGATGACGTAAGATGTCTGCGTTGTGCATGCGCCGTTAAGTCTCGTGCAAACCAACGTTTGTTTACAGGAGCAAAGGAAACAAAGTTTCCTTACTTTAGCAAAGGAACACCAGTCTCCTCTTGGCTTATTTCGAAATCCTCCAACATTCTTCTTTACAAATCCTCGTTTTGTACTTCTAATTCGTGACCGTTGTTTTGTTTTGATCTCTCGCTGCACTTTTGGGTGAACTAACCCTTTAAGTCAGAGACCGAATTGCGAGTTCATACGCAGTGAACCCAGTGCCAGAGCCACTTTGAACTGACTCTCTTTAACCATCATATGAAAAACTATTGACAAGGACAATGATCTGTTTGACATCAGTTAAGCTTTTAATATTTTTCACATGGCTCCCTTGACACGAGGATACAATAGCTGTTTAACTTGGACAGCTCCTCTTTGTGTCTGTAGGTCACTACTCACCACTCTTTAGCTGTGGCCATGGGTTCAATGTGTATCAGCCTGAATTTATTTCTATTTAATTAACTTTGCACAGACATCAGGCTAGTGGTTTCCTCCTTCTTTCTTTCTTTCAGTCTTTCATAGTTACTATTGTACCAGGAAGTAGAGAGAGTTATAGTAGATATAAAACAACAAATTACATCTGATCTTGTGCCAGCCTTAGTTTGTTAGTGGTATTAAACCTTTAAAAGATCTTTAGAGTTTTGCTTGAAGCACTTCAGAACAAGTACACTAGATGAGAAGAATTCTATAGTATATTATTTCTCTAAAACTGTCTATATTTTTGTAACTTTTCATCAGAAATTCTGATTACAAAGCATTTTCCAGAAAGAAGATCTGGACCACATTTAAACCTGTGTCTCCCACATAAGCACCATGGCTCAACACTAACTGCTAGGCTTACTCCAAGTTTTTTTTTTTTTTTGAGTGAATCTGCTTTTCACATTGTGTCTTTCAGCATGAATATTGTCCTTTATTGCCGAAGAGTGAGAAGTGCTTTTCACAAACGCATGGAAGTAATGTGGAGGTCTTCATGCACAAACACAGATTTCAGAACTACTTAGGTTTTGTGGCTGCTCAGTGCTCCTCTTTCAGTTGTTCTAAGTTTATACTATGGTGACCACAAAAGTATGCCCCATACAACATATTTAACCCCCTTACTACAAAAGAACATTTTATAAATAAGTATTTTTGTTTTCTTTTCCACTAAAGATGCATTGTACTCAAGCTTTGAGGATCAGTTGGGGTCCTTTTCCCCCACTTGTCAAACAAACTTGTTTACCATTTGACTTTATAACTTGTGCAGATATATACACACCCTAACACAAATGTATATGGTCTGTGTTGTACATGAACATGTGTACGCATATGATGAAATATGATCGCTAGGACTTGGCTTTTTCCAGACACTCTAAGCGTGTTTGACCTTGTGGTCAGAGCAGATCTGAAAACATCACAAGCTTTGCCAAAGAGGAATGTGCGTCCATGTCTGCATGTGTTTCTACATATGTACCCTAGGTTTGTGTATTTCCTCCGCCCAGTCTCATACTCTAAGGTTGAATTAGCTAAGTCAAGTTTCTTTGAGCGTCTCCAACTCAAGCACCTGTGAGAAAACTTTACACAAACTCCTTCGGCCCAAAGTCCTATATTTTTGCAGGTGTAGAAAGTGTCTACTTCCTTAATTCCGGTAATGCCCATCTGTCTAATAGGAGAGAGAGAGAGAGAGAGAGAGAGAGAGAGAAGAAAGACAGAGGTGTTTGACCACATCTAGATGAAGTAGCTTATGTTGTACACGACCTTATGTCTAAAAACCACAACATGATGTTCCTTTGAACATGTTTGAATATTATTTCGCTCTGAGCTTAAGAACGTCGTCATGAAGGTTTTGGAGGTTGAGAAATAAGTAGGTTTCACTGACGAAAAGAAGCGAAGAGACCTGAGGGTAGTTGTTTTTCACAATGTTCCCAGTGCTGGTATGATATTACATCTTAAAGGTTTGGTTTATTGTATGTATATATTTGTGTGTTAGAAAGGATCAGTCACCACGGCTGCAGTCTCCTCTCTCTCCAACCACAAAAAGCCCAAATGCCCCCTTCTCTCTTTAGCTCCAAACACCGTTCCAGACATTTGGGTGGTCGGCGTAAGCTAAGCTTTGTTTTTCTTGCTATTCACACATTTTACAATCCTTCAGGGGGAACTTTTCAAAGCTCCCACCACAACTTTGAGTCTAATGTTTAGTTTGCTTTGATTTGAAAATATGTATTTGTTTTTCCCGCCGTTTGCTGGATGATGACAGCTGACGTGTGTTTTGCAGGACGTGTGACATTTTAATGAGTCAGCCATTTTGGGCTGAGGTCCCAGCCTGGCATCTGTCCCTTTCCTTACTGAACAAATACACTGGTTTAGATGCATGCCAAATAATGTGCATGTATTTTGTTGTCCATTTCTATACCAAGGGAAACCCTCCACGACATAAGTCATTGAGGCTTTGCTTTTAACCACAAAAAGTGTCTCCATCATACTTCTCTCATGAAGCAGAAAGACATGAACCAAACTGCTATGAAAATGTTTCAGCAAAACCACAAATGAACCTGAAAACTCCACATATTCTGTCTCCGAAATGTCCACATACCTACTCTGTTCCAAACCTTAGTGAGCTGCCTACGTAGACACTAGACAGCATCATTGACTCAATCCTAATGTAGGCAACAACATAACAAATACTTCCTAAGATAACTTGTTTTGGACAGTATCTTTTGGCCACTATTGTTTTAAACAATGCAGTCCCAGAATGTATTCTGAAATAAATCAATATGGTGAACGAATCGAAAAAAATGGTGATTATAAATATATCTAAGTCATGGTAAATGGGTTTATTCTAACCCATTATTTGCATGTTTTGTGTTTACCTTTATAGTATTGCAGCCAGTTAGCTTAGTAATATGTTTACATGATACTCTATTGGAATCAATTGTGAATCAAAAGTCTCTTATTAGGTTCCACAATTGTTAGGGTGCAGCTCACTAGGTTTTGGAACAGGACTTCAACAAATCATAAAGATCCGGAATTTCCAAAGGTGTCACTGAAAAGGCACGTATCACCCTTGTTTTTGTTAAAACCTAACATTACAAATGAGTTTGAATTACTCAGTATAACTATAAAACAAAAAAACAAGTAATGAAGGACTTTGATGAGTTTGGTGTTCATTATAAAGTCTTATCTGCATTGAATTAGTTCTCTGAAGCTCTCCATACAGTATTGTTTGCCGAAAAGCTTTGCTTAATGCCATTAGGCTGCATTGTCTTTAGCTCTAAGCTACTTTGCACTGACAATAGCCCTGAACCCTAGCCAAAGGGAAGAGAAGCTTCTCTTGCTATTGTGCCGCTTTGCGCAAATTACTTAATTAGCAAACGCGCAAACAGTTACTTCAAGACAATGTGTATTGGATACACAGCACATTATGTGCGCTCTCTGAGGTTTTGTGTACACAGCTCTTGTAGTAGCAGCACTTTGAGCTAGTGCTTTGTTTGGAAGATTAGATACAGGCTACAAGAACTTCCTAGTTTGACTGTTGGTGTCGAATTTAATTAATTAATTTCCTATGAATTCCTATGAATTAATTAATTGCTTCAATATTTAATGCCATTTGCTCAGTTTTGCACCATGCTTTTTACACTGCATTTGGTATTTTTTAAATATTTTTTTCTAATAAAAATGTTTAAAATAAGGGAAGAAATCCTTAAAACAAGATCAGTTTACTATTTTGTATAGTAATATAACTTGTATTCAAAGAATATATCTTGAATGAAGTTTATTTTTCCAACTCTACTGGCATATTTATTTTCTTTTTAAGCATTTTTATTATTATTTTTGCTTTAAAATTAAGATTTATGATTTAAAATAAGGAAAAAAAGCCAATTGGATAAACAAATGCTGATTTTGCAGTGTATTTTTCACTATATATTACGCTTTTTGAACGGAAGTCATGTGAAACATCCCTGTCGTCTCAGGTAAGTGTGTATCTTGACACACCCTACGGGGTCTGTGTTTGTGTTTTTTGCGTAGTTATGCTGCCCTCGATGGTGTTGCATAAATCGACAGTGCAGCCGTACCAGCGTGGGTTCTACTGCGCAGACGACAGTATCCGCTATGCCTATAAAAGCAGCACTGTGCCCTCTTCTGTGCTGACAGCCGTGGGCCTCCTCCTGCCCATTGCCAGCGTAAGTGCCCCAGAGAGGGGCCTCAGACAGGGGACATGGGGCCAGGCGAGTGGGGCGACTGCATGGGAAATCAAGTCTTTTGAGAGAGTTATTATAGTTTATAGCCTTTATATAGGAGAAACTGCTAGTGCATTGTGCCAAATAAACATTAGCGATGTGTAGCCGTTCACTTCTCTCAGAAGCCGAGCTACCATGTCAGACCCCCCCTCCCCTGCCTGGTATTTTCCATAATCCTCGGCTGCCGTGTGCTGTGCTGTGCTGTGCCGCTACCTGCGTGTCTTTCTGTGACAGACCTGATATCTCTTTCTCTCTCTCTCTCGCTCTCTCTCCCCACTCTCTCTCTTTGTGTGCGTGTGTGTGTGTGTTTCGCTGTAGCTGGCCTGCCTTTCCTGATAATTGAAACTAGCACAATCAAGCCGTACCATCGCGGGTTTTACTGCAGTGACCAGTCCATCCAGTACCCGTATAAAAACGGGGACACCATAAGTGATGCCGTGCTCTGTGCCGCTGGCATTCTAATTGCCATCCTCTCTGTAAGTTCCTCTCTTATATATATATATATATATTCATATAAATATACCACTAATTCATATAAACATCCCATCTTCATCCCTCACCCCCTATTAGACCATTAGTAGAATAACTGATTAGTGATTAGTAAAATAACTGTAGAAATAAATGGTGACTTGTAGCATAGAATTCTACCCATAATCCTTCTTAAATCTATTAACCAGTCCTCCCCATCCCATCTTTTTATTTAAAATATTTGAATAACTCAACATCAAGAGATTTATCATGGTCAGGGCTGTCGCTGTCTCTCTTCTTCTTTCTGTCTCGATCTTCTTCTGTCTTTTTTGTTCTGTCTTCTTTTGTCTGCATGTATTTTGTGATATATTGCTCTTTTTGTGTTTTAACTTTTTTAAAACAGCAATGCTGAGTTACTGTATAAAATGTTATAAATCAGTAATATATAGATAGAAACCTTGTGAAAGAGAAGTACACTTTAGCATACTTTTAAAAAGAGTGCTTATGGAAATAATATATTTTTATAGAATAGACATGAGTGCAAACTGAATGTAACGTTTTCCTGACAAATGCTGACAAGCATTTATGGTAAACAAAAATGTTATGTCATTTCTATTGAAACTGTTGTGTCATGTATTTAAATATATTTGTAAATAGACATTTAAAACGATCACGTTGCCATGTAGTACATTTAAAATATATTAACTTTAAATGTAATATTGATTAACATGGTGCAGTTAAAATTAAAATCAAATCCTTCACATGTGATATGTTAATAAGTGTTGTTCTTTAAAGGAAAATATGCTTAATTGTCATGAAAAGATCAAAATGCTAAATAAATAAATAAAATCCTAATGGTCCCAAATATGATTTTCCTAAACCTTCATATTTATCTTGTTTCATATTTATAGTTTCTTATATTTTACCCCAAAATAAAAAAAGAAATGAGCAGGATATCTTGACAGATTTTGTGAAATACACCTAATTTAGTGAATAGAATGTTTTTTTTAAAAAAGGGCAAAGTCTCACAGAATTCAATTTGAGTGCAGATAAATCTGGATAAGCGATTAAACCACCCCACAGCTGCTGAGGTGTTAAATTAGTCGACATTGACAGCCTTTGTGACAGCTGCCAAAGAGTTAACCTCTTACAAATGAACCCAATCACCTGGAGGACACGTTCAATGAAGAAGAAGAAAGAATGCAACATTAAACCTACTTTTTAGCTCTTGTGAAACTCCAAAACAATATCTGAAAACAAAAATTCAACATGCCAGGCAAATCCCTTGTGGAATAAAGTGGTGGAGATTAGGGAAGTGGTCTTGCAGTAAGCTGGCATGACACCAAGCCATGACTCCATGGAGATCCCATATGGAGACATGCATGCCTCACTGTCTGGAGTAGATATGTTCCCATGCTCAGCAATTCTCCTGATTAAAACAGGGACTGTGTGTGTGTGTGTGTGTGTGTGTGTGTGTGTGTGTTTGTGTTTGTGTTTATTTATTTTTGTATAATTATAAATGTATTTACTGTCACTTTTTATCAATTTAATGTATCATTGCTGAATAAAAGTATTCATTTCTTTCTGGAAAAAAAACTTACCTACCCAAACAGTTTGAACAGCAGAGTATATAATTTACTTTATGCAAACATTTTGTTTTTCTTGAATTTGAGGTAGAAATGTGACTTTGACAGTTAAAAAAAAATGAATATGAAAGAAAAGAGTAAAATAGAACTGTATCTTTATTTCCATTCAACAAATTATGATCTGTCTTTAGGTGATTATTTTCACTTCTGTAGGGATTTGAGTTACACAGTGTGATTATTATTCCACTTTTTATTTCTTTCTGTCCATCCTTCTCTCATTCTGTCTTTGTGGACGAGGGTCCTTCTAGGGTTCCTTTGAGATCTGATGTGCCCATCTAATCAAAAGCTTGTAAAGAGCCCAAATCACATGTCGGCTTTAGCCAGGGTGTTGCGCGCTGGTGTGAGTGTGTATTAAAGCTATTTATGTCAACACATTGATGGAGACTCTTGGATTTATGTGTGAAAGATGCATCTTTATTTTTCTGCTCTTTTCTCTTGTCTCTCTTCATGCGTGTATGTCTCTTTCTCCATTCTTTCTCTATGTGTGTGTGTGTGTGTGTGTGTGTGTGTGTGTTGGCACCCCCCACACAGCTGTAGTTAATTAGCAGTGTCTCCAGTCCTAGTTTGGTTAGGCCTCAGGGAAAGCAGACCCACTCTTCACTACCACCACAACAGCGTTCCTCTACAGTTTGAAGAGAGAATGAAAAAAGAGCGTGAGAGATAGTAAATATCTCATTAAGGCATGGTTTATGTACTTCATAACCCATGCCTCTCTGCTCAAATTTACGTCCTACTGGTTTCAAATGGTGCAGACCACCGTTTTAAAATCCCATGCTCTAACTGCTCATATGAAAGCCATAACCTTTAGAAACATAATATGTTCCATATCATTAAAATATCACCAGCAATGGGCAGGCCATGCTCAGTCATAACTCAAGTTACTCGTTTTCTCATTCCCTCATTTCTTTCACTCATTTCTTCTTGCTTTTTTGATTAATGTGCTTTCCTAACTGATACTTCATGTGCATGTTTGTCTAACTCCCCCCTGCATGCCCATGACCTGACCACTGAAATCTTGTGATATTACACACGACACGTTAATGTTTGTGGTATGACTTTACGAATTCACCATCACTTATGATCTTAATGACATTCAGCTCTGTTCTAAAACCTAGTGAGCTGTCTTGCTTTCTAGTAGCTATATAGGCAGCTGCCTACACAGGCGTCCTAACCATCATTGAACCTGATGAGCAATTTGGAACACTATGTAGGCAGCAGCTCTGAGCATCACACAAGTTGGTTCAAGTTGATTTCAAAAGTGTTTGTTAGCATGTTGCTAAGCTAACAGCATATTGTGTGAGGCAATTTTTAATTACACTGAACAAATGTATTGATACTTTTCAGTATTGATGAAATGTTTATTCATAATCAACATCTCTGCTCATTTACCATCTTTGTCCACTGATCTTTGCGCAGTGCATTTGATTAGTCTTTTTCATGATTTTCGCTAGGTTTTGGAACAGAGCCTGTATGTATTATTAATCTCAGCTATCAGTAATTTTTGTTTCCATTGTAAATTAACCGTTCTCTAGATTGTGATTGGCGAATGCTACAGGATCCATTACCTGAACCAGGGCTCCAAGTCATTCGTGGGAAATCCATATGTCTCCGCCCTTTACAGACAAGTGGGCGTGTTCATCTTCGGCTGCGCCGTCAGCCAATCATTCACAGACATTGCCAAGGTCTCGGTTGGACGGATGAGGCCGCACTTCCTAGACGTTTGTAAGCCTGACTACTCTACCATCAACTGCTCTCTGGGATATATTACTCAATACACATGTCTTGGAAATCAAAGCGAAGTACAAGAAGCCAGGTGAGATATTTAACACTCACATGCACGTGGGATAATAAAATGTCACAGTTTCTACAAAAATACTAAGCAGCACAACTGTTTTCAACATTGATAATAATAAGAAATGTTTCCTGAGGAGCAAATCAGCACATTACAATGATTTCCGAAGGCTCCAAGACTTTCAAAAACATTAAAATATTTTTAAAAAGTTGTTCAATATTTGTAATAAATAATATAAATATTGTTTTTCCCATTTAAAAATATATTAAAATAGAAAGCAGCCATTTTAAATTGTAATCATTTTTCACAATATTACTGTTTTTACTGTGTTTTGTATCAAATAAACGAAGCCTTGGTGAGCATTAAAGACTTTCAAAAACATTAAAATATTTTTTAAAAGTTGTTCAATATTTGTAATAAATAATATAAATATTGTTTTTTTCATAGAAACGTAACAAATAAATCAATTAAATGTTTTTATGTATTTAATAATAAAACATTGTTGATTAAATGTTTTTTTTTTCTTCCTACAGGAAATCCTTCTTTTCTGGACATGCTTCATTTTCGATGTACACCATGCTGTATCTGGCTGTAAGTACATACACTGTGTGGTGCTCTCACACTGCCACAGTTCTGTTAATTTACAAAAGAGCTGTTTTTTCATGACTATTATGTTTAGTATGAAACAGGGACCCTCTATCACCCTTTCACCCTCCTCTGTGGGTCTCTGAAATGTGGGTCACTCTTATTTTCCCTGTTCATCTCTGGAATGGACACACTTTGGTTTTTATTTGTGCAGCTGTGTAGACTTCCCTTCTGTCTGAAGTTGTCCTTCATTCCACTTTCATTCCTTATGCTTTATATACACACTTTTTTACACCAATTATGCAGAATCCCCAATATAGCTTTACATACACACAAAGCCAGATTTCGCTCAGCCTCCCGGAGTCTCTCACTGTATGTAAAGCCTCTTTCAAAGGCTTCAAACTTTTTCCCCTTTCACACCCAAGGCCCTCCACTCCTCCCTCCTTTTATTCTAATCCTTTCTTTCTGCATCTAAATCATCAGCATCTCCATGGGCCCCTCCACCTTTCACTCTTTCAGATGGCAGGAGGTGGAGCCGCTCTGCTAATGGAGGAGGCCAAATGTTCATTCTCAGCGTTTTGAGATATTATTTGAGAAAATTAGGAGGGTGATAGAGAATATGCACGTTTGAGTGTGTTCAAGACCACAAACCTGTTCAAACTCATGCAGATTTGGTTCTAATGCTCTCAAAACAGCCATTAAATTAATGTGTGACTTTGACAGCTGGGCCTGACGCCCGAAACACTGACCTGAACACTTCCTAGACAAGAGGAAACAGTATGTTAAGAACCAGACCCCTGGCAGGTTCTGTTGAGTGTTTTGTGACTAAAACGATCCGTATTTACACATAGACCCACTGTATTTTAAACCATAGTGATTAGCCACAAAGCAGGAGAGATGTCAGCCAATGTTACACATCATTACTCATGGAGAACAGCAAGCATATATATCTTCTATATATCTTTAAAACAGATTTTCAGCATGCAGTCACTTGGCGGTTTTGGGTCTGAATTATCATCTTGATTTGAAAGCCTGGACTTGTGTCTCTGAGGGGCAAATTGTTCAGATGTTATCAGAAACCCTGGCCAGATTTGTCACAGCCGAGGCCAAAGTGTAGTCAAACTCCATTATAAAATGTGAACATGTGAATAGACTATTATGTTAAGATACAGGGTGACTCGCTAAAATTATTTTACCATCTGCTCTTGGCCTTCAGAGTTAATAACGAGAGGCCAAGAGAGAACGCTCTGAGATATCGAAGCACAAAGCATGATAAACAGAATTACAGACCTGAATAAATCTGAAGAACGGGAAAAACAAGTGGAGGAAAGTGCTCTTTGAGTAGACCGATCAAGCGATACAGTCTTATTGACTGGAGCATTACCCTTCCCAGCCTTGCTCCCTGTAATTATCTCAGTCTAGCTGTCATGCTTCATAGGTCAGACGCTGAAGTCATTATGAGAGCTCACACCAGTCTTGTCATCCCCTTTTATTTGCACAAATGTAACCCTAGGTCAAAACTAGACTCTTTGTTCTCGCCAAATTTCGTGAATGAATCATTCTGGCACAGTACCTCAAAACAGAACCCACACCTGTTCCGACATGTATTAATACATTCAACTCACTTTTTTTTCTCTCGATTTTCCTTGTAAAAAACCATAGTGGTTTCATAGAAACCTAGATGAATTTCAATTGAATCTGCACAATTTTTTTTCACGCAGTTTTAAGGTTTGTAAGGTTTTGCTTTCGCCCCTTGCAGTGGATCAATGTCAGTTTTAAAACTATGACTTCTCTTTTTCATTGTTAAATCATTGTTTTCAATAAAAATAATGTTATATATCATGAAACTGCAGACATTCAGAAACGATAACTGCTATAAGTGTTGTGTGTGAAAAATGCATAAAATTATACAATTTATTTAGTAATTTATAATGTTACAGAAGATTTCTATTTCAAATAAATGCTGTTTTTTAAACAGCAAATATTCATCAAAAAATATATCACAAAAATATTAAGCACCACAACCTATTTCACCATAAATAAATGTTATTTTGAAAAGCTATTAAATTATAAAAAAAGAAAAAAATCTATAAGATATTGATCAGATCATGGTCTGATATTGAGATCATAGTCAGGTTAAGATACTTAAATATAATAAGTTGAGTTCTGCCCCCTAGAGTGACTGCTAGTACTATACATTTATGCGGTTGAATTTTGTATTTAAGGGTCTTAGTGAACCACAATATCGATGCAGCTCAACACCAGAGTAGCTGGTCAACCTCATGTGTTCATTGAGTTGGAACAGCATATCAGTTATTGTTATTGCAATAGCAACTTGCTAGTTGCTAGTTATTGTTCTGGATAGCAAGTGTATGTGAGTATTTTGTGGGTAGCAAATTTCCTAGCCTCTCTATGACCTCCACCCTCCATAGTCCAATGAGTTCTGGTTTGGCTGCTGCATCACTGCACCTCTCAGACCGCATGGTTGCGCATTATGCTCTCGTTAGTAGTAGTGACCAGAGAACAGTCGGTGAATGATATGAGACCATGGGCAGAGTAGAAACAAGCTCAAACCACTCACAGGCAAATCTGCTGTTTTCAAGCTTATTACTCTGTATATTGTGGTCATTGACATGTGGCAAGGCAGCGTTGGCTTTACAGTAATATTTTTGGACCTGAGGCCAGAATAGAAAAGGTTCTAGCTGTGAAGTTTGACTGTTTTCTGCCAGAACTGGCAAGATTCAAGTGCAAATACACTTCAGGATGACCCACAAAACCATGCACAGCGCCATGAAAAACCTGTCTTTCCTTTCAAAATATTGCAAAATAAGTATAGTTTTCCTCGCACTCACCTATTTGGTTAAGCTAATATGATTTATTATACCACATCTCTCTTGCTTTTTCTGTTTCCCACCCCAAGTTGGACTGAACATCCCATTTTGTGGCTGCTTATATGACCTGAAGAAGTCAGTTGCTGGGCTTAAAGGAACAGTTTATTCCTATTGTTCCAAACCTCTATGACTTTCGTTTACAGAACCCAAGGATAAAGCTTGATGACGGTACTGGTCACTCTTTTCCATGCAATTACAATGAACTGCAATTACAATGGGACTGAATCTTTCAATCTTAAAAAGGATGCAAAAGCACGTAAAAAGTATCAAATGGAGTCTGTATGAGTCAGATACTATGTTCCGAGTCTTCTGAAGTAATACAATAGATTTGTGTAAGAAACAGATTGAAATTAAAGTTGGTTTTGGCTAAAAAAAATTAAAAAATAAAAAATAAAAACTTCTGGCTTAGCTTTCCTTGGTATGCTTATGAGAATTTTGTCAAAAGTAGCAATGTTTAATTCATGAATACATATTTTTTATTCATTGTGCTCTTTTTAATAAATCTAATTCACAAAAATATCTGAATGATTCATTCATGAACACAGCTGGCCTGGTTTTTAAAGCGGTAGTTCACCCCAAAATGACAATTCTCTTATCATTTACTCACCCTCATGTCATTCCCACCCTATCAGACTTTCATTCATCTTTGAAACACAAATGAAGATATTTTTAATGAAACCTGATTGATTTCTGTTCCTCCAATAAATGTCCATTCCACCGAAACTGATGCTTTGAAAATTTCATAAAGACATTGAGTTCATATCAATCCAAGTTGTTTTTAGGAGGATCGCTTTATTTGATGAACAGATTTAATTTATATGATGCATATAATTTACATTACATGCATCATATAACTTCAGAAGACTAGAAAAATAATGCACAAGGTATATGAACCACTTTCATGACTCTTTTGTGGTGCATTTAAATCCTTTTTTGAAACTGTTGAAAAGAATGACTAGTATGACTAGAATAACTAGTACAGTTTTTGAAAACTAATCCTTTAATAGCCCGCCAGGATCTTTTCCATTGTCCCATTTGATACCTCAATATCAGCTCTGATGGTACCACCCAGATCGCCTGCAGGGAGGGACTGGATGGAGACTGTCAGCAGGATGCAGCATGTTATCTGCACAAGAGTGTGTTACTTCTCATGAGGGCACAGGGTGTGTGTATGTGTTTGTGTTTTGAGTTCGGTTTGTCGCTGAAGAATCTAAGACCACACCGTCTGCCATTCCTGCCACCACCACCTCACAAACACACAGAGATGAGAGAGCCATATACACCCCACAACGTCTGCGGCACGTTTGGCTTATCTGAGCTCTGATAGCAAGATGCTAAGAGGCAGATTTGATGGACTGTATCTGAGCCCTGAGGGTCCTCAGGCTCTGCTGTTCTTATCAGCTCTTGGATGCCTACATGTGGAGAGGACCCCGCTCTCGCCCTGAGGAACAGAGCCACTTCAAGAGTTTGGAGAAGTCACCGAGCTCATCTCTACATCTCCAGACTCAGACATGCTGGCTTACGGCTAAGGAGATGAGCGTCAGACGTCACCCTTCCATGACCTCTTACAGTCCAACATATACCAGAACTCTCTCTTTTTGCCACTTTAGTATAGAAAAGATTTATATTAGGGGTGCCACAAGTCCCGATACAAAAAAAAAAAAAAAAGAAAAAAATGCTTTCAAGAACTTAGAAACATGCTGAATTCATAGTTCTTCTTTTCTGCCACTCCTTATGGCGGATAATATCCAGAGGCCATGGTTGTCTTGTTTGTGTTGTGGCCACTTGTTGATTTTTAAAGTGAAGTGACAATAACATTCCTCTCATTGTGCTTCATTGCGCAACATTCACTGTGGGTGCGAAAGAGAGCATGAGAATGTCACTGTTGGCTCTAAAGCTCAATTCTTTATTTTGGAGAACCAATCTGCTATTTCTTCTATTTTCTATTATTTATTAGGTTGGAAAACACTGGAAGCCTTCATAAATAATTCGAACAGTAAACATAAAATTATTTTGTTCTCAGTTTGTCATGTGTGACGTGAGACAAAAATCTTAATAAAAAAGGCAATAACAAAACAAGAACATAAAAAAATTGGAAAGGAAAACCTCAGGGATTACTCATCCAGTTCTACATTTTAACAATCCTAATTTATTGATTCACTTTTGTAATTTAGTTCGCAGTCACGGCAGACAGACCTCCGTCTCCATAAGCCACAGATCTGCGGTTGAAGAGCATTCCGTTGCATTCACATGGCCTGATCAAAGATATAATTGACACGTTTGTTTGCAAGTTCTCCTCAGGAACTTTTTTAGGCATAGGAATGCCAAATGTATGAAAGTCTGTGGTTGAAATAGCTACAGATGCTTGGTTAGAAAATCTCTCTTCACTGCCAACACTGTGGCTGAGCTGGACCGAAATCAACACGAGTATGAATTTATTTATTTATCTTTTGCCTCAGATGAACTTTAGCCATATAATCAAGCAAGTATCTCCATTTCAGTCAGTCATCTATGACATCTAACTCTTCTCTTTAGCCAGCTGTAAACCCAACAGCTTGTATACAGTAGCGTGAGAGGAATAAACGATTGCTGATTCAGGCAAAATGGCTTAAAGCTTTGTTTCAGCGTATTTTTAAGGACTTCCTGCTTTGGGCCACAATATAATGTGAAATAATGAGACAACAGGCCATATGTTGATTCCAATCGGTTTGAGGCAAAAATGCACAGCCGCACATAAACAGCCATAGATGCTTATCACTCTACCATCCTTCCATTCTGAGGAGATATTTTTATGAGATAAGATCAGTTGGAAATGATTGAGGAGGCCTCTATTTCTCTTCAGTCTGGTGTGAACATATTTGCCTTATGTAGCAGTAATGTTAATCTTCTGCCTAGTTAAATACTCCAGAAATCCAAACGGCATTGCATTGCTTTCCATCTCTGTTTCTTTAGTTCTACCTGCAGTCTCGGTTCACGTGGCGAGGAGCCCGTCTGCTGAGGCCACTCCTGCAGTTCACCTTGCTAATGATGGCCTTCTACACCGGGTTATCACGCGTTTCTGATCACAAGCACCACCCCACTGATGTGTTAGCTGGCTTTGTCCAAGGAGCCCTGGTGGCCTACTGCATAGTGAGTACATCAATGTATTTCAATCAATTTCAGGCTTCCTTAAATAAGATTAAGTATCTAAGGAGACAAGAGGCTGTTGTGATTAATCTTGAATTTGTTTTATTGGTTGGAAAGTAAACCAATCTGGAAATTTTGTACTTTGCGACATTTAATAACCATTGGCCTTGATCTGGTTGTCATCACAACATCTGGATTTTTTTTCTAATATTGGTTAACAAACATTTTGACACAGTGTTAACACCAGAACTAATTAAACACTCCTTTCGTAAATATGCTGGCAATTACCAACCCAACAAGTTTGACAATATAGCATGTTTTCCCATTTCCCACCCTTCACTTTAAAACATGAAAAGGTTTTTCTTTTTCTGTCTGTATAGTTAGTGATAGTCCATGAGTATGTTTGAGCTCGACTCAAGGCAGATTTTTCAGATAACTTGTTAAAAGAAGAACCATTATGAACAGACTTTATCTGGTGTCTTTAGAGTGAAGTGAAGACAGAAGACCATCTGGAGTTTGAGATCGGAAGGGAATCTGAATATCTGGAACCAGACCACAATGTTCTCCAGACCCCACCCTCTCACTTTTTCACTCATATCCACAAAATTACTCATCCATCAGAGTGAAGCATAATCTTTTTCTTGTTAATCCAGAGCATATTACCTCAATTGCACCATTACCAACTCTCAAATGAAAACAGGAGGGGGAGGGTTGTGGAAAAAGGAATTTTACACTTCATAATTGTGGCACATGTCACTTTTGTTGGTGCCAGACTTTCCCTGCAGTAAGCAAAGCTTCACTTAGTTGGATTGTGTTTGGGAAAATTGAGTCGAGGGGAGCTGAGCGTACAAAGAGGGGGGGCATCTTGTCTTTGGGAGAAATTACTGGGTTAAATATTCATTTGAGAAACAGATGAAGGGTTTCAGGACTGATGGGCCGCCGGAGCATCGTCAACTGTTTGTCCTCCTGACCCCCATCCTCCACTAGTCTTTGTAACCCCCAATCATTTGTTTTCTTAACCTAATGAGTCTTCCTGTTCCCAGAAAGCGAGCTCTACAAGGGGTCCTTGGATTTAGGTGACTAGAGAAAGAGAGACTTTTTTTTTCAGTCCTGTTCAGCGCAACTTTGGGTTCTCAGTTTTTCACTCTCAGCTCCACCTCCCATATTTTTTTCTCCACCTTCTTTTGTTTTGTTTTGTTTTATTCCTCAAACTTATTGTATTAGCTGTTATGTAATAAAAACACAAGTTGTACAAATGTTCCCATTGTTTAAATTGCTTTCCATCTCTGTTTCTTTAGTTCTACCTGCAGTCTCGGTTCACGTGGCGAGGAGCCCGTCTGCTGAGGCCACTCCTGCAGTTCACCTTGCTAATGATGGCCTTCTACACCGGGTTATCACGCGTTTCTGATCACAAGCACCACCCCACTGATGTGTTAGCTGGCTTTGTCCAAGGAGCCCTGGTGGCCTACTGCATAGTGAGTACATCAATGTATTTCAATCAATTTCAGGCTTCCTTAAATAAGATTAAGTATCTAAGGAGACAAGAGGCTGTTGTGATTAATCTTGAATTTGTTTTATTGGTTGGAAAGTAAACCAATCTGGAAATTTTGTACTTTGCGACATTTAATAACCATTGGCCTTGATCTGGTTGTCATCACAACATCTGGATTTTTTTTCTAATATTGGTTAACAAACATTTTGACACAGTGTTAACACCAGAACTAATTAAACACTCCTTTCGTAAATATGCTGGCAATTACCAACCCGACAAGTTTGACAATATAGCATGTTTTCCCATTTCCCACCCTTCACTTTAAAACATGAAAAGGTTTTTCTTTTTCTGTCTGTATAGTTAGTGATAGTCCATGAGTATGTTTGAGCTCGACTCAAGGCAGATTTTTCAGATAACTTGTTAAAAGAAGAACCATTATGAACAGACTTTATCTGGTGTCTTTAGAGTGAAGTGAAGACAGAAGACCATCTGGAGTTTGAGATCGGAAGGGAATCTGAATATCTGGAACCAGACCACAATGTTCTCCAGACCCCACCCTCTCACTTTTTCACTCATATCCACAAAATTACTCATCCATCAGAGTGAAGCATAATCTTTTTCTTGTTAATCCAGAGCATATTACCTCAATTGCACCATTACCAACTCTCAAATGAAAACAGGAGGGGGAGGGTTGTGGAAAAAGGAATTTTACACTTCATAATTGTGGCACATGTCACTTTTGTTGGTGCCAGACTTTCCCTGCAGTAAGCAAAGCTTCACTTAGTTGGATTGTGTTTGGGAAAATTGAGTCGAGGGGAGCTGAGCGTACAAAGAGGGAGAGCATTTTCTCTTTGGGAGAAATTACTGGGTTAAATATTCATTTGAGAAACAGATTTATCTGTTTTTCTGCATTGTAAGGGGACGGTGCAAAGATTTGAGGCCCATATGATAGGGGGAGGCAAGAGACCAAGACCTCTTCCCCCAGATATCACCCCATCTTAATTCTTACAGCATCTGAAAGACAAATATCTAAATTGTTAGTGTTGAAATTGGGATATTGAGTTGTTTCTCAACATTACAATTCCCAGAATGTTCTAGCAGTGTCTTTCTTCACTCTAATTAGCTGTGACAGGGCCACACTTTTTATGGTACACAGATGTTCGCCAAACATCTCTCTACTGGTATCATGAACCTTCAAAATATTTAATCTTCAGCCCTTGAATTTGCTGTGTGGTTCAGTTTTCAGTTGGCTCTTGTCCCTATTTATTGGCATTTCAGTTTTTCCAAGAGCAGTTTAGGTTTTCGCCAACCCTTTAATAACCTCATTAAGAAGGACATTTTTAGTAAAACAGTCTTGTTTTACTTAAATTATCCATCCATTTCTGATGGTCTTGATTGTCTTTGAGCCCCTCAGGTTCAAGGTGTAGGAACTAGTCTTTGACACCTGGAGAAGTTTCTCCCCAGTGTGAAAAACCAGAAAATAGCAGATAAGTACAAATAAGAGAGAGCAGAAATGTGACCCTGGACCACAAAACCAGTCATAAGGGTCAATTTTTGGGGTCTGAATAAATGAGCGTTCCATTGATGTATGGTTTGTTATTATAGGACAATATTTGGCCGAGATACAACTATTTGAAAGTCTGGAATCTGAGGGTGCAAAAAAAATCAAAATATTGAGAAAATCGCCTTTAATGTTGTCCAAATGAAGTTCTTAGCAATGCATATTACTAATTAAAAGTTAAGTTTTGATATATTTACAGTAGGAAATTTACAAAATATCTTCATGGAACATGATCTTTACTTAATGTCCTAATGATTTTTAGCATTAAAAAAAATCAATAATTTTGACCCATACAATGTATTTTTGGCTATTGCTACAAATATACCCCAGCGACTTAAGACTGGTTTTGTGGTCCAGGGTCACAAATGAGATCCTTTTCATTACAGATCAAGGCACCCATATACTTGTTTTTAACGAGCCTACATTTGGAATCTGTTCCGCTCCCCATCTGTGAACGCTTTAGAGGTCCAATTAAAGTATCTCTAATGACCAAATATAAAGGTAATGCAAGGTACGCGTCTTTTAAAAGAAAAGTTATGTCGCCATACATCACGCATTGGTTTCACACCGTAGGCTGCAGTGCTGCTTATCCAAACTTCTCAGCAAGTAGTCTCCGACAGTTCATGGTTTGGAGGTGCAGCAATTCTTCTAAACTTGGCTGTAGGTGCTGATTTCTGCTTAAGGGGGTTGTGTTTAAAGACGTTTAAAGGTTGTAAGTGCTCTGGGTCGGTGTCCAACTGGCTGGCTTCAAAGAAACCGTGGAAAGTTACAGGTCTTGGTGAGTTTTGGCCGTATTGCAAAAGCTGATTACAGGCTTACTGCATGTTCCATATTAAAGAAGATCAGTTCACATGGCGCAGTTTAGACTGCGATGCCCACAGAGAACTGATCTCAGAACAGCAATTAATGTCAGTCTGCTTATGTATCATGCAAGGGAAACTTAAAGCGTTGAGCAGCACAATGTTAACTTGGCCATCAGTTTCGTTCAATCTCAAAAGGAGGCTCCTGAATTCCTACATTCCGTTCCTTATACTCAGGCCTGGCTTGTATCAGGAATTTTGGCAAGAGTAACTACAATGTTACGATTGCTGAAGTCAGGCAGCCTGGCATATGTTTAAATTCTGATGTCTAAAAGAACCCCTGAGATTCAGACTTTAGAAACCGCATTTTCCTTCTTTGTCTTTGTGGCCACATCCTCCAGTCCTTCCTGTTGGAGAGTGGCGTAAGCTGTTTGTTCATGTCATCAAACACGGCCCTCTTTCTAAGCTGCTGACATGGAAAGAGAGAGTGTGAGAGGTTGGCTGCTTTTAAGGCTCGGTTGCAGAGGTGTTTCCTGAAGGACTAGACAAGGGTGGAAACAGCTGGAGGCCTGCTCTCAAACAGCCTTTTCCTCTTCCCACTCTCTCTTTCTCTATCAGTTCCTGGTTAACAGTATCCCACCGTTCCTCAAAAGCAAAAAGGGTCATGTTCAATATTCAGGACTCCAGTTCCTCCTGCGATAACGGCCTGCAGCTAAGTGCTTCTGGTCTGGCTTGGGTGGCAAGATGGTTGTCCCGATATCCTATCACTCCCTCCCATATGTCAGGCCCGAACTTGACTCTTTTTTTTTTTTTCCATTGGCTGCCACAGCACTCTCCATGTAGCTATGGTAATGGAGGCCATCTTAAACCGAAATAGTGTGGTTGTGTGTAAGAAGAAAGGAAATTTTAATGGTGTTATTAAACTTTGCTAATGTTACGCTGGAGAGCGAAGCAGCCAAAACGCAACTTGGTCTCCACAATTATCATGCAGATGTGGCTCAGGGCCTGAGACTACAATTTAAGTCACGCATAACATAAGCAACACACTTTCACACATAATCATGTGCTGTGTTTGGCACTTTTAGGATCAGGCACACCCAAACCAATGGAAGACCACACACATATGCACCCACACCCAGACATATCGTCTATGAACCTGCTCACAGTTCAGATGAATCCCAACTTCCCAAGTCTATGAAGCCATCAGTAAAAAGCGGCAGAAGTTCATTCGAGCCGATGTCAGTGGCAGAAGTGAGGTTCATTTCAGATGAGTTTAGATGGAGTTAGTGTGCCCTCCCAGCTCTGGGATACACAATAAGTGTACATTATGATGATCTTTTGACTCATTTTGGCAGAATTGTTGGATGGTGACAATTTATTTGGTGTCATTTCTTGTCTGATTAAGGGAATGTGTGAGACAGTGCCGGGTGGAGCAGTTAGTTTGCCATGAAATGATATCAAACCACTTTAATACAATATAATACAGAGATGGAGACTAAAAATAGTAAATTAGGCAACTTGACACCTTGGTATTTTCACATATGTTACAGTTTAAAGAGAATGTGTCTTAGAAAACACATTTTGATCTTGTTTAATTTTGGTCAAAAAACACAAAGCTCTCTCTCCAGTCTAAAAATGGGTGTTCCATCACATCCATGAGCACTTTAACATGGCCAATCATAAGTGAGTCATTTACATATATAGTAGATTTCTTAAAGGTTCAGTAGCAAAAACACAATATATTTTTCAGTCTTGCTTATTTACTCAAATGTAACTGTCCGAGAAATGGTGTAAAATGTTTTTGTTTATTAGGTTTATTTGGAGCTGCAGTAATATGCTGCAGTAACAGACCCTAAAGGTGCATCTTAATTCTTCCCCCAGTTAGTGGAACCACAATAAGGTCAGCACACACACACACAGGCTTAGACAAACACGCAAAACAGCTTCCTGGTGCTGACTGAGCATTCGTACACAATGGAGCGGGTTTGCTGTGGAAGAACACTTTCAGGCAGAGGGCCGTGGCACAGGAAGCACTCACCCCGTGACACAGGTTCATTGGCAGCCTGTGATTACAGGTCAGAGGTTGTAGTGCATCAAAAAACCTATTGTGCGAGACGACTCTTGAGTCATGCTGGACAGTAAGGCTGAATGCAGGCCTGCAGCTGATGGCATATGTGATAGTTAGCACATAATTACACACAAATCCAGATATGGAGACGTTTGCCCATTATCAGATGCTCTGTCTTGCAACAGCCCTGTCAATATAAAACACAATTCGTTTCAAATATTGAGTGAATTTTCAGAAAATTTTGCATAGAATGTTGTATGTGTATATTCTAATTGCTATAAATAAATTGCATTAGTCTAAATCGCATACAGTGGATTCAAAATATCTAGACACATATGCATTTTAAAAAACGATAATACAGGCAGTAAAAGCCACCGAACACCCTAATATACATAATTTATATTAAAAATGTGAAGAAACATTTATGTAAAATAAAATAATATGTTATGCATCACTCTGGGAATGTCCTTTTATTGTTTTTCACTGCAAATTATACCGTAATTCAGTTTTTACTTGCAGAAACCATAAATTTGTAAAATTACATATAAGGTGATGTTAAACTCTTAACAGTTTCTCACCATATATAGTAAGGTAACTTGCAGTTTTTCACTCTGAAAAAAATTACACATTTTTTGTAAGCCATATGCATTATTTGTATAACAAAGTATCAAACCAAGTGGCATTTATTTTAAAGAAATATAGTACAATTGCATTTTTTAAGCAAAATTTTTTAACAAAAAGTATTTAAATTATGAAACAATATATCGTTTGGCCTTGTCAAGCGACATACTTGCTCTTATAATGAAATCCTTCATAATTGCAAACTAGCAGAGTTTCTAGATCCAGTTTCCTGATGTCATTCCAGCGCAATGTAAAGGTCACTCTGGAAATGTCATGATCTTTCTGGCGTACTTTCACTCATATGGCCAGAAGACGGTCGCAGGAGGCCCTATAGGATGAACTCATCCACTGTAACCTTTGGATAAAGCTCTCTTTGTATGTGAGCACAACGTCTTTCACTGAAAGGATATGCAAGAAACGGCTGCTGGAAAGATGATTCCGAAACTCTGATGGCCTCTCTAAGGCTTTCTGTTCTGTTTCTATCTCTTTCCACAGACACAAACCTGTTGATAGTCACCGCTTACTTGCTCAAGCCTGTCACTCTCATAACCAAATAGGAAATCCCTCTTTTTTTTAAATCTGTGTGTGCTTTTTCTTCTCCCTTGGCATTTCCCAAGAGCAGTATGATTCTGGTGCCGTGGTTGACAGCAGCTCCTGAAACATGTCAGGACAATTTAGCTGTTAGCTACCCCAAACACTGACCTCTTTACCTGTCACACACTGGCCCCATACTCTTCACACACTCATAAATAGCGTGTGTTTACTCATTGGCAGGCTTTCTGGAATCTGTGATTCCATGCCGCTGCCGTCCAGCTCAGCTGTTCTACATGCTTCAGTAACATTCAGGGTGTGTAGACGGCTAAATATCCCGTAGGCCTCTCCTCTGCCCACATTACAGTGAAAGCATCCCGTCTTTGGCATGAAAGGCCCGTGACTCAGACTTGTATATTTTCAGCTCTTTGTAAATCCGTTTGGTGCAAGCCTAGTCTAATGCCAAGGGCACACTTCCTCTCTTCCCCTCCCCGGTTTCCTGTTTTGCCCATGATGTCATTAGGATGTAAAGAGAGGGTTGTCGGGCATCTTTCCTTGACAAAAAAAGTTCTTCCCACGCCAAGTGAGAACATTAATAATGACTTGACCTCAGTCAAGACCGAAACAAAAGAGCTGAGGGGTTTCCGCTTTATCTTTACTACTGCCTCAATGCTTTTTAAGGCGTGTGGTGTAAGTTGGCCGCACTTATCAGTGTGTGACCTCATACACATCCGTATGTCACAGGCGATGGATTGCCAGCCTTTATATCATCTGACATTTCAAAGGCCACAATTACTCATTGTGGCCAGCCGAACATACAACAATGCTTCTGAATATGTGTCTGAATAACCATAGTAGGGGCAAGTTGAACATTTTCTTGGTTATTTATTAATGATGTTTTCTGAGACTAGTGACTTTTGCAGTTGCTCATACCCTGTAGGGACGTTTTAAGGAAGTTTTTACAGTTATCATTGGGATTTCCACCACTGAATTGAACTGAATTCATTCTTTTTTTTTAAATTCCAATTCAAATCTTGAATTTTAATTGAGTTTGAATTTAGGTAGCAAATGGGGTCTAGAATTGCAATTAGAAATAGTAAAATTAATAAATGAAAAAAAAAAATATATATATATATATAGTTTAAAGGTGTAAAGGTCTTATAGAGCATTACTATTAACTATTAAAATGTTCATTTCTAAACAAATAAAATAATTGATATAAATAATATATTTGTTAGTGTTTTAATATACTTTTCAAAAGTATGGGGTCAGTACATTTTTTTTTTTTAGAAATAAATTGTTTCGCCAAAGACATTAAATTAATCGAAAGTGACCGTAAAAACTTTTACATTTGTTATTAAAAAAATGTCTTCCTAAAAATTTTTAGTAATACATCATTTTTTTAAATTGAAAACGGTTATGTTTACAATATTACTGTTTTATTTATGACTTTTTTTCCTGTATTTTTTATCAAATAAATACAGCCTTGGTGAGCATTACAGACTTCTTTCAAAAAGATTAAGAAATCTTATCAACCCCAATCTTTTGAATAGTGACATTAATATGAATGTATGAATTTAATACATTCTTTCTAAATAAAACTTAATGAATAAATACAATTTTACAGACAAGAATAGAAGAAAACTTTAGCGCTTGAATTTCTCTGAAATATGAATCAGTGAATTCATTGTACTATCCTTGATTTGCATCCTAAAAAGACTTTGGTTCTGAAATAATCTAGTGGTTTTTTTTTTTGGTTTTTTTTCCTGTCTTCTTGTAGGCCTTTTATGTATCGGACCTCTTCAAACCTAAAGCCAAGACTGCCACTCCACCTCCCTCGCCAATCAAGAAAGAGCTCCTCCCCTCTTCTGACATCATAGACAGGAACAACCATCACAACATGGTGTAAGAGGGGGGGAACGGGAGGATCCGTTTGCAGTCTCCCCATCCCTCACCACCCCCCGAATCCCCTGAAGAAACCAGAACAGCCACCTGTGACAGAGGAGTTACGGCCTAGTTGACGCCTCCTCTCTCTCATCTGACAGTAGAATGTAGGGACAGGACAGAGACAATCCTATTGACTCTTATTATAATGACCTCACTATCCTAGAGCCCGATTCGAAAGGCCAAACAGACATAAAGCTAACAAAAAAAGCGATTTCTCCCTCAGAATATTGCGGAGAATGAATTCAGCTCCATTGACGATAGTAATACACAGAATGCGTTAATGAACACCAACGAAAGGAAGAAGAGAGTGAATGTGAGGCTGGTCACGTGACCAGCGCTTCTCTCCTTCCGACCATCTCTTTCTCTTGTCTCTGTGGCCTTTCAGCAACAGTATAGGACAACAAATTCCTTATTAATAGGAATGATTAGTTTTACCTGCGATGTAATTAGCATAGATATATTAACAATATAAAGAAGAATAACTTATAGCACTATATCCAAGTTCATTAAACGTCACCACTCGCTATCTGAGAAGTGTAGCTTTGAGAAGCTTGATGAAGATCATATTTACCCATCAAAGCTGATCTTAGTTACCCGAACAGTGGCCTAACTTTTGGAGAATGCATTTTAAAGGGTTTTAAATGGCGGGTGGGTGGGTTTACATGACTTTTTTTCTTAGATAAATAGATTTTTATTTTAGATATTGATTTCACGATGGCCACTGCCAATCCCTGGCTAAATTCTGGGGGCGTGGCTGAGCCGTGCCGCCTCGCTGTCTTCTGATTGGTCAGAGCGAACGCAGGGGGCGGGGTTAGACGTCAGGGAGGTGTGTCTCATCACCACGGTCACCGGGATTGACTCCCACTGACCGCACCGGCATATTCTTTTATTTTTGGAACCGGGAACGAGCTTCTTCCGCTGGCTGGTTTGACCTCTTTCCCTTCCAACTGCATAATCACTCAACTCTAGTTGTGTGTTTTTACCCAGAATGCCACCTGTGCCCAATGCCTGTCCTGGTACCAGTCAAACTGCCCCGAAAAGGGGACGTGGGGTCCCTCGGCAGGAAGCTGTGTCTCATTTGTGTGTGTTTGTAAGTGTCGCGTGTGTTTCCGCACCCGGTCCTGGTGCAGTGGACCGATACCATGTGAAGAAACTTAAGAAAACTGTGGACTTTTTTTTTTTCAAATTTTTTTTTTCCAAATGCCTTTTCCTATCGTGATGATGTCTACTGTCCCCACTAACAACTGTACAGTATGCCTGACTATTACAGAGAACACATCCATACAACACAACTCAAGCTCCAAATGTGTTGCACATCCCTCCCATTGTATAGTCCGTCCTATCATTTCAAACCGTTTTATTTCTCTCTCAGAAGTATATAAATAATGTATAGATCACTAAAATTAACTATGTAAGATATTATTTCTAAACATGTTTAGATATATCCACTATGAATCTAAAAAGCAATGTGTCATGACCTGTGTTATTTACAAAGTGCTGCTTTTATGAGCATTGATTGACAGATTTTTTGTATTTAGGTAACTAAAATATTGTAGATTTGTGTTAGTATGTTTTTAATAAGCGTTGAATAAAACACATACAATTGTATCAAATTCACTATTAGTATTTTTGTATTGTCTCATTTTGTACAAAAGAAATAATAGCAAAATGTTTTAGTTTTTTTTCTGCTAAATGTACTTCGCTCTAATACATGTGCTTTTAAATAAAAGCTCATTATAAACAACAACAAAAAGTGTTTGGTTTCTTAATGAATGTTTGTTATTATTGACTGAAATTGGAATTGTCTTAGTGTTCGATGAGTAAAGAAAGATGTGTAAAATTTCAAACAGAATATTTTTTTTTTTATGATTTATATTTTAAAATGTCATTTAAACTTGAATTTTCAAAATCATTACTCCAGTCTTCAGTGTCACATGATCCTTCAGAAATCATTCTAATATAATGATTTGCTGCTAAAGAAACATTTATTAATAATATCAATGTTAAATGTTGTGCTGCATTTATTTAAAATATACATTTTTGTCAACTTTCTTTAAAAAAAAATCTTACTGACACCAATCTTGTGTGTTTGGTGTTTTAAAGGGGTCATAGGATGCCCATTTTCCACAAGTTGATATCATTCTTTAGGGTCTTAATGAAAAGTCTGTAACATAGTTTGGTTAAAATTTTTCAATGGTATTGTAAAAAACACCTTTTTTACCCTGTCAAAAACAGCTCTGTTCAGATCAAGCTGTTTTTGTAGCATTTTCCTTTAAATGTTAATGAGCTATGCTGACCCCGCCCCTCTCTTCCGAGCTGCTCTCAGAGAGACTGTTTACTTCAGCCACATTCATCGTGAAACTTGCTAATTAGCACATTATTAGGAAAGGCGATTTGCAAAGATTCATTACAAAACATTATACTCACTTCTTCTGTAGATAAAGCTGGATCACGAATGATTCGCGCGAACATAGACGCATTTATGTAGATCGGGGACGCATTCCCTTCAGAAACAAAC
>NW_015654050.1:423660-426964 GCF_001515625.1 Sinocyclocheilus rhinocerous
AAAAAAAACACTGGGTGGATTTTTATCATTAAAAGGTGGTTGTGTACACACACTGCCAACACACATTTCAGTACAAACAACTTGTAACCTATGACCCCTTTAATGTATGTTTGTTATTATGGGTACACTGTGTTACGGTAAATGTGAAATTGTCCTAGTGTTCGATGAGTAAACTGCATTAAAGTTTCAAATAGAACATTTTTATGTGGCGTTTTACGTGTTACTCAAGTACCCGTCATAAAAAGTTTGAAGAAGCCGCCAAATGAATTGTCTTGAATGGAATAATAAATTTTTAATACCGTCAGCATGTTTCAATCAGGACTGGGCGTTCTTGTTTTCCTAGGACCAAAACTGTGACTTCATATTTTGGCTGTGTGTGGATCATAATTTCTACTGTTGACGGTGGCGTGGTGTCATATTCTCCACCGTTAAGCCTTGAAACATCAACGTATAGCTGAAACATCTCTACACATTACTGTAAAATGCAACTAACCAATCAAATTGAACAGTTTAATAAGGGAAAATGATTGCAGCAAAGGCTGGTGCATTGAATTGTGGGTACGTTACATCAGTGGGTTGGGTTCAGGCCAGGTTTGTGAGGTCTGATGGATCGCGGCGATGGCATTGAGAGCAGTTCTGGTTCTGTGGTCATGTTTGGCTGTGGGATGAGAGCCGGGGAGGCCTGTAGGCAGGACTGATGCCAGTACTGAAGAAAACCAGTGAAGTTGTGTTTCTCTTACTGCCGTGAGCCTCGGCACGGCTGTGCTTTTGGACTTTGTATTTCACTGGTTTTGCACTGACATCTACAGTAAGCCACCAAAACTAGTCCTGCCTCTTAAACGATCATCAGGTTGGAACTTTTCGCTGACATTAACCTCAATTTGTATGTGTGTTTGTATAAGGCAGGTTATACTAAATGCTGATAGCAATAAACTGCCGCAATAAAATTCTCCTGCAGATGATTAAATGTAACTTCCATGCTCGTCATGCACACCGCAGCTAATCTGAACACTCGTCAAATGCATGAATAGGTCATGTTTTTGTGAATGAGCTTAAATCAGTGCAAATATTCAATAATTCTTTTGTCAAAGGCAGCAATTACACATTATTTTATGATGTAAATATGAAAATTATGTATTTGAATATCCAATATTGTAGATAGATAGATGTGTGTGTGTGTGTGTTAATGTGCTATGAATGTGAATATATATACTCATATATATTTATATATGTACAAGAATGTGTGCTATGAATGTGAATATATATACTCATATATATATTTATATATGTTATTTTATGATGTAAATATGAAAATTATGTATTTGAATATCCAATATTGTAGATAGATAGATGTGTGTGTGTGTGTTAATGTGCTATGAATGTGAATATATATACTCATATATATTTATATATGTACAAGAATGTGCTATGAATGTGAATATATATACTCATATATATATTTATATATGTATAAGAATGTGCTATGAATGTGAATATATATACTCATACAGTATATACATATATATATATATAATGCAATATGCATTTTAAAATGCAATATATCTTTGTAAAATTAATGAAGTAAATGTAATGAATTTAATTAGTAAATTTAATGTAGATCTCATTCAGACTTTTGCTTTAAATTCACATTATTAGGGGGAACATAAGGCCCACGTAATGCCTCCCTTACTATACACTAAGTGAATGGGTTTCCCGGGGGATTTCAAGCTGTACACTTGCGAGCCAACAGTGTATGATCACCTTTGACCTTGAAATCAGCCTACTGTCACATTTAACCTGCAATACAACACCCCCAACATTCAGGCTTAGACAAACGCTCATGCAGACGTCATAAAATCAGCCTCAATGCTGAGCAGCAAAATCCCGAATGACATCCGCTTTCTCTGCTTGAGTTTATGACTTTATTGGTTTGTTCAGGGAGGTTTATGAGTCCTCGGGCATATGGCCACATGTACTGTGTACTTAAAGATTTACTCCAGGTACAAGAAGAGCATTGTGACCCACGGAGGAGCTGTCCAGCCAGAAGCTGCTGTGGTAGGGATGGGAATCAGGCCGTGTCGAGGGCGGGCACAGCAGGAAGGAGGTCCAGGGGCTTAGAGGGTCTTTTCAC
This sequence comes from Sinocyclocheilus rhinocerous, assembly GCF_001515625.1. Classification (NCBI taxonomy): domain Eukaryota; kingdom Metazoa; phylum Chordata; class Actinopteri; order Cypriniformes; family Cyprinidae; genus Sinocyclocheilus; species Sinocyclocheilus rhinocerous. The sequence goes on from NW_015654050.1 coordinate 425,792, forward strand.
TCTACGGCCCACTGTGAGGAGGGGTGACAGGGCTGGGCTCCGCTCTCTTCCTTTAGGGAAATGGAGCACATTCCTGAATCCAACCTAGAAATGCACAGAAATAATCACAAAGAGGAAAGGAAGAGAGAAAGGGAGGTGGACATCATCTGCCCAACCAATCAAAAATCTCAAAGTTGAATCCAAAGGTCAAAGGTGATGGTATACAGAGACTACACATTCAGACAAGTGTTAACTGTAAAATAAAGGCACATTTTAACTGAAAGCTTGAGCTGATTTTTAGGACAACAGTTTGTTATATATATATATATATACAGTCATGACCAAAAATATCGGCACCCTTGGTAAATATGATCAAAGAAGGCTGTGAAAATTAATCTGCATTGTTAATCCTTTTGATCTTTTATTTTAAAACTTCACAAAAATCTAACCTTTCATTGGATAATAAGAATTTAAAATGGGGGCAAATATCATTATGAAATAAAAGTTTTTCTCAAATACACGTTGGACACAAATATTGGCACCCCTAGAAATTGTTATGAGTAAAATATCTCTGAAGTGTATTCCCATTCATATTCACAATTTTGAGCAATCCAGGGTGATTATGAACATGAAATTATCCAGCCATGACTTCCTGCCCTAATGTACGGTGAGGAGGAGGAGAGTTTGAGTGGCTAAAGACTCTCCAAGGACCACAGCTGGAGAATTGCAGAAAATTGTTGAGTCTCGGGGTCAGAAAACCTTAAAAAAAAATTGCCAAACAGCACCTACATCACCACATGTTGTTTGGGAGGGTTTCAAGAAAAATTATCCTAGCTCATCCAAAAACAAACTCCAGCATATTCAGTTATCAGACATGACTGGAACTTCAAATGGGACTGGCTTCTATGGTCACTATCAAATACCAACAGATAAAAAATCAATAAGTGACTGACTCTTCTGACTGAAATCTTATAATGGGCCATGTTTGGATCTTCCAACCGTAAAATAATCCAAACACAAACCTCAAAAACAACACAAAAATGGGTCACTGGGCACAAAACCAAGCTTCTGCTATTGCCATTCCAGTCCTCTGACCTGAACCCTATAGAAAATGAGTGTGATGAACTGAAGAGGAGAAGCACCATCATGGAGCTGGGAATCTGAAGGGTCTGGAGAGATTCTGGATGAAGGAAT
>NW_015654050.1:429397-436357 GCF_001515625.1 Sinocyclocheilus rhinocerous
TGGATAATTTCATGTTCATAATCACCCTGGAGTGCTCAAAATTGTGAATATGAATGGGAATATACTTCAGAGATATTTTACTCATAAGAATTTCTAGGGGTGCCAATAATTGTGTCCAACGTGTATTAGAGAAAAACATTTATTTCATAATGATATTTCCCACCATTTTAAATTCTTATTATCCAATGAAAGGTTAGATTTTTGTGACTTTTTAAAATAAAAGATCAAAAGGATTAACAATGCAGATTAATTTTCACAGCCTTCTTTGATCATATTTACCAAGGGTGCAGATATTTTTGGCCATTACTGTATGTAACCATGATTTTACGGTATGTGTATATACAGAAACTAACTTTCAGAAATAAACCTACCCTGCAAAACATTCACTGGAGTAAAAAGTGTGACAAGTCCCATGATCTCCCCAAAAGAGATGAAAGGGTTATTTATGGTGAAAGAAATGAGTTATCGGTGTTTGACGCACAGCACAATTTTCATGGTAAATCCATTATGAATGGTGGCGACATTTCCAGACACTAATCCACACACAGCAGCATTTATGGTGGATATTTTCTTCTTCTTCTTCTTCTTCTTCGGAAGGCACATGTGTAGGTGGGTCTCACAGGAATTAATCAAACTCTGATTTCTGAGGGATTATCCCGCAGCTCAATTTAATTTTCTCAGATTTACAGTATTAAAACAATATCCCAGAATTTCCGGTTGGCTTTAAGCATAATAAGATAGCAATCCACAGAACATCCTCTTAATTGTCAAAGACAGGATTGGCCCACTTTAGGCTGCTCTCATTTTTGTCATACAGGGCTATGTTGAGTCTTATTAGGAATTTTGCTGGGAAATTTTGTTTTTGTATCAGATTTACTTTTAAAATAAACATCTGCAGATAATGAGGATCACATTGCTCATTTACTGTATATGCCGAGAGTTCTTTTGTAATTAAAGTTAGCATGTTTTGTTTTGATTTAATTAAAGTTGGTTTATACAGTTTAACATTTGACCTGAAAACACTCAAGATGGTTTTCTGACTGCCTGACTAATGCAAATATGGCCTGTTTGAACAAGGTAATGAGAAACTAGGGTAATATGTCAAATGTAATGGTTTGTATCCTCAAAGATGTGCTATGTAAAAATACACTGGACAAATGTTCAAGCTTTAAGTGGAAACCAATATAGGTTTGATTGCAATTTGCCGTTCACACTGAATGTGTTTGGAATGGTTTTTGTCTTTGTGCTTTTGTCTTGCTTTAGACTTTTCATTTGAACTCTGTTCCTGTTTCCTGTTTCATGTTCCCCTTGTTATCTCTTGATTGTTTTCACCTGTTTCTTTAAGTCTTTTACCCTGTGTGTACTTAAGCCCTAGGCTGCATACGAAATTGCATATTCTGTAAATAGTTACTTCTTTTGAATAAGTAATTATGTAGAGAACGTAAGAAAGTATATTATATAGCAGGGATCCTCAAATCTGGCCCACGGGATCCACTTTCCTGCACTGTTTAGCTCTAACCCTAATCAAACACACCTGAGCATGCTAATCAATGTCTTCAGGATCATTAGAAAATCACAGGTAGGGGAGTTTGATCAGCGTTGGAGCTAAACTCTGTAGCGCATTGGCCCTCCAGGGCAAGATTTGAAAAACCCTGCTATATAGTATGAATGTACAACATTCATCATGTGACCTACCAGTGTCAGTTGCGTCGCTTCACTGCCATTCACAAATCCTCTCCCGTGGTCTCATGGGATAGTAAATTGTCCAGTGGATGTGCACTTCAGAATCACCAGAAATAGTAGGTCATCTGGGTACTTTTTGTCTACTGTTTTATGAATACTGTCAATTCGAACGTACTACTCTGTTCACATTTTGTCTACTATATAATAGGGAAATATGTGATTTTGGATGCAGCCCTTGTGTTTTTAGTAATCTTTTGTTGTCCATTGTGTGATGTGTCGTTGACATGCTTAGCTTTGTTCTTTATGTTCCTAGTTTCTGAGTTACTGCTGAAAACATTTGCATGTGTATTAGTATTTTTATATATAATTACATGTAGAATGTTGACTGTTTGAATCCAGTTGAATCCAACTGTTCTGAATCCAGTTTCCCCCTCTCCCACGGTCTGACAGGGTCATCGACGAGTGTGTTCAGTTCAGCTTTGAGTTTCACTAACTACTCAAGTGCATCATTCAACAGCATGTTTCTGCGGCAGCTTAATTACTACATTTGAAAACATCCTGTTATCATCCAGTCCATAAGTAAACCTTGTTTTAATTTGTGGAGCCGATTTCCCAAACTTTATTCAATGTTGCCGTAGAACATCTGCACATGGGTCATTATTGTGCAAGAGCAGATACTGGAGGTCTTAATGCTGGAGTCTGAATAAAACCACACAGAAATATGGGAGAGCTGGGATCATATTTTCCCTCTCAAAAAACAGACGTATCCTTAGATTCTGAAAGACAGCCTTTAATAGTGACAAGTATGGTAAATCAACGATACATATTTAAACCCAAAACCGACTTCAGTTTGGAGACAGTCTTCGATCGACTGGCTTTTAGTGGTCTCGCTGTTTACGCCACACCATTAGAGATGACAAGATTGACTATAACTCTCTGGATATTACTTCCAATGACATAACAATGACGTTAGTTCTCCTCCAATAAATGTAAACTGAGTTCAATTAGTTGCAGTTGTTGTGTTCATGTCTCCCATGGTTCTGCGCCTCAGGCTCCACATGAGGAGAGCAGTCTGAGGCTTTGAAGGCAGGTTTTCCTGTTCTGTCTGATCTATTTGGGTCATTATTGTGCAAGAGCAGATACTGGAGGTCTTAATGCTGGAGTCTGAATAAAACCACACAGAAATATGGGAGAGCTGGGATCATATTTTCCCTCTCAAAAAACAGACGTATCCTTAGATTCTGAAAGACAGCCTTTAATAGTGACAAGTATGGTAAATCAACGATACATATTTAAACCCAAAACCGACTTCAGTTTGGAGACAGTCTTCGATCGACTGGCTTTTAGTGGTCTCGCTGTTTACGCCACACCATTAGAGATGACAAGATTGACTATAACTCTCTGGATATTACTTCCAATGACATAACAATGACGTTAGTTCTCCTCCAATAAATGTAAACTGAGTTCAATTAGTTGCAGTTGTTGTGTTCATGTCTCCCATGGTTCTGCGCCTCAGGCTCCACATGAGGAGAGCAGTCTGAGGCTTTGAAGGCAGGTTTTCCTGTTCTGTCTGATCTATTTGGGTCTGGGGTTTATCTGATCATCAGATGGATGCAGCATGCTGAAAGATGCTCCTACATACCTGAGGCCGATACAGGGAAAGCTACTATAGGAACATCTCAGCTGAAGTCCTGCTCTGTTTGATTAAAGCCAGAAAAGTGAAAACAGACAAATTATAGATAAGAATGGATGGGAATGTTCCTCTGATTTAAATGTCAGTCCGTTCATCGATCAAAGGTCATTGGCTTCAGAGGACTCAGAATATCTTATGACAGGGGAAGGCAGCCCTGCTCCTGGAGAGCTACCATTCAGCTTTAACCCTAATCAAACACTACTGAACCAGCTAATCAATGTGTTCAGGGTTACTTGAAAATTACAAGCAGGTGTTGTGAAGCAAGGTAACTACCCCGTGTTACAATTCTGACTTTATTTATATAATTGCAACTTTATAATCTCATAATTGCAATAATATTTTTCACAATTTTGTTATTTTTCTTTGTACATTAAATCTCAAAACTTTTCGTTTTTCAGCTTTGCATAACTGTGATTTTATTGCTTGTAATAGCACCTTTTTTATAATGTCAATTTTTTCATAATTGCAGTTTTATGTCTCATAATTGTGACCGTCGCAATTTTTATTTTATTTTTACAATTTTATACAATTTAAGTTTTTTATTTTTATTTTTCACATTTTTGATTACATTTTTCTTAATTGTGACTTTATATCTCAAAATTGCATTTTATTTTTCATCATTTTAATATTATAGCTCATAATTGCTTCTTTATTTTTCAAAATTGTGACTATTTTGCACAATTTTGATTTTTAGTCTCTTAATTGTGATCTTACAGCTCAAAATTGTGAAGAAGGGGGTCCACAGAACAAAAAGGGTGTTTCCCAACTAGTGTTTGTATTATACTTTTTTAAATTGTGTCTTTATTTTTCATAATTTCATCTTTATTTTCAGTGTTCATATACTGGAAATCTCTAAATTGCAGCTTTATTCTTTTAAAGTGGACCTTTATATGTCACAATGTGTTTCTTGTCGCACAATATTACCTATTTTAAACACGCCCACTCAAAACTCACAATATACACGAGGAAATTAAAAAATCTATTATTATTATTATTATTAATAATTTGTTTATTTTTAGGTGAACTATCACTTTAAATCCCCCAAACTCTGAAAGAGCAATCTGTGAGCAGTAACAGTTTACCTTGGGCCTAAAGCTAAACTAAGCCTAAAATCTGGATGGATGATAGGAATAATCTTTAACAAGGATGTTAATCCAGGAGCAAAATTAAGGTAAACATCAGGATTTCATGTTATGATACATTCTAAGACACGACAAACAACATCAGTGCTGGATGTTGCTAAAGCTAACAATCAATAAATCCACACGACCTTCTCTGCAACTGGAAAAGATGTAAGCAGTTTATGTTTGATACTCCATGCCAACTTGAAATAAGCTAATGTCTCATTACTGGACAGTTTATTATAGCTGTTTTTCAAACTTATTTGAGCCTTGAAAGCCATTAGTATAAATGAGTCAAAACTGAGTCAAGCACATATGGTTTGTTTTAGCCTGGTACTTGTTAAAATATTTCGGAGTTTGTTTATATGTTGCTAGAACTTTTGCCGGTGCTCAGCTGTTTTTCGATATTTCTTCAGCTTGCTTTGTTTGTTGCAAAATGTCAGTCAGGAGATGTTGCTTCCTTGTGAGGAATGAAATGGCCTTTATCCAGCTGGTCAGAGTCCTCATTCATGCTACATTAGTGGTAATTGTGAGGAGGTTAAAATCCATCTCTGTACTGTGTCTGTTACATGGACAGAACAAGTCCCAGTTTCCAGTAATGAGATGAAGCATGTTTGGAATCTGTGACTAATGATGGTGTAAGGATGAGTCTTTGCATGATGTGCTCAATTTAACACATAAATACACACTGGCGGACACCTGTGTCCTGTCTCATGTAGTCAGAATTACACAGAAATGATCTGGAACACATCAACCGCTGACGATTAGGGAGGTTTTCTCTCCAGTCTCGTTTGCTTTTTCCCTGAAACAGCATATTTTAATGTCAAAAGAGACAAATGGTCTGTTTGGGTATATGTAGCTGTCACTAGTAAAATTACATCAAGGTGAGGTCATACAAAATTGTGTACCAGATATGTACATTTTAAAATCTTGAGTCCATGTTCACTGAGATTTCTCTTTTTAGAGAAAAAGTATTTATTTTTCAGATTAGAGTTTAATACACACACACACACACACACACATATATATATATATATATATATGAATGAAACTCTAATACATATATCTCAGCATTAGCATGGGAAGTTTCCACTGAAAAACAGAGTGCTGGATTTATCAAAATGAACACATGTTGATGGTATTACAGGTCAGATGGCATCAGATGAGCTGAACTCCTCAGTGACACTCACATTTACGCTCTTCCCTCCTTCCTCATCTGCTGTTATTCTGTCACTCCTCGTTTGCTCTTTCTCTCGCCCTCTGAGACCTGGAGCAGTGCTCTCCTGGCCTCTCTCTCACATTATCTCTTGTGAAGTCACTCCCCAGATTTATCTGTCTGTCACCTTTTTCATCATCATACTCTTTCACAGTAAAAAAGAAAAAAAAAAACAGAGCGTGTGAACCTGTAACAAATCAGCAACATTTTTTATTTTTTATAATTATGTAGATTAAAATAGATTGAATTGTCCTTTTTATAACTCTACACAGCGGAGTCTCAGACCATAGTTTTAATGCTTCTATTATGCATCTTTGTTATTATTAACTCAACATTTTCATTATAAATTATATTATGAGCTTATAACATTATATTTCAGCTTCATTTGAGTAAAAACGCTTTTCTGTCTTCATATCAAAGCAAAACTTCAATTCTCATGAATTATTGTGCTATGTAAATTAGGGCTGCAACAACTAATCGATAAAATCGATTATTATCGATAAGGAAAATAATCGACAACGATTCTCATTATCGATTAGTCGGGTCTGCCCAAGGTGCACGTCCAACTTCAGCCGGTCGCGTCAAATTACAGCACTGAATAGCGCATTATGGACAAAATGCATCTAAAAATAGTGGAGGAAACAGAATGAGATGCTGCGGGAGAAGTACGTGATCCAAGCTGCACAAAACTTGAGAATTCTTTATTTTAAGCTTTAACCTAACGCATTAGCGTATGGCGTAGGCTATAGGCTTGCCCTGTCCTGCGCTTTGACAGATGCATGTTCGTCCTCAGCGCAAAAACTTTCAGTTCACGGTCATATCCTTATCTGTAAATGTAACAAATTCACGCGAACACTTCCACTTTTGCAAACCTAATGTAAATACAGATAACTGCTTCTCATCATTACGCTGCTGGTAATGTATATGCATTCGTCATATACAGTAGAGCCTTTCCACATATAGACCATATTCATTACACCAAGTGTTTTTCCTTTTGCATGTTGCCAAACAGATTGATGATTGTTACCCTTTGAATCATGAGAAGTAATGTGCTGTGCACTTTTTATCTGAAACTTCTGAATAGGTATAGTTTCTCTCTTAGATAAATACATTGGGCAGAATGTGGAAGTGTTTTTTGTCCAAAAAAAAAAGAGAGAAGAAGATCCGATTAATCGGAAAAATAATCGGCCAACTAATCGATTATCAAAATAATCGTTAGTTGCAGCCCTAGTACTAACCCATATAAC
>NW_015654050.1:436407-437766 GCF_001515625.1 Sinocyclocheilus rhinocerous
AAAAATAATCGACCAACTAATCGATTATCAAAATAATCGTTAGTTGCAGCCCTAATGTAAATACAGATAACTGCTTCTCATCATTACGCTGCTGGTAATGTATATGCATTCGTCATATACAGTAGAGCCTTTCCACATATAGACCATATTCATTACACCAAGTGTTTTTCTTTTTGCATGTTGCCAAAATTATGAAAATAATTGAAATCTTGCCTTGTAAAGTAACTGAAATAAGTTTAGGCTGTTTTTCATCTAATATATTTATATTTCAATTACCCAAGTAAGTTTTAGTTTTAATTAAAATTAATAACACTGGTTTCATTGTGCTACCTCCATTTAAATTTAATTCAAATTCAGGAATTTAATTAGAATTTTGAAAGCATTCTCAATTCACTTCTCAAACCTGATATTATTGCATTTTGATTTCAACTTTGTGATATTTTGTCCAAAAGAAACTCATTCAACTGAACTGAGGGTTGATCGGCACTTTGGGTGTACATAATACTATTAAACACTGCTAAACCTTTTCAGTCTTGTTTAGTAGCTTCTCAAAGTTAGTTAGTTAGTAGAAGTTAGAGGTCAGTGTCAGATTTCAGTTCAGACACATTGGTTACTTGTCCTGTGGTGAGTACTTTTACTTGATATTATGGTAGTGCCATCAGGCCTCTCAGTGTGATAGTGAATGAGTCATTGTGGACTGTGGAGGGTTGCCCATACTGTTCACACTGAATTTCATGGCTGTTTTTGGGGTGGCCCAGAACAAAACACATGTTCTGCTTCAAAATTTCCCAGCAATCACATTGCTCGAGCTCACCGTCCCAGAACAGAGACAAAAAGTCACCCTGGTTTGCCAAGCCCCATTCTCTCTTCTTCCCACACACAGTCTCACACACAATGATTTGGGCCTCACACCCTTTTTTATCACAGAAATAAGAACAATTTCCGTTAAAAGAGGAAATTATATGACATGCCGGTTGATTCTTTTTTTTTTATATCCTTTTTGGGTAACAAAGATGGAGGACATTCTCATGAACTCAATTTCTCTGTGGTGGCTCAGACTCTTGGGCTGGGCTCAGAATCACATTATTGGATCTCATGCTACTAACTAGATTATCCTAATATATAGGGTTGGGTACCGAAACCCGGTACCAATATGGCACCGGTACCTATGTAACCGGTATGTTCTAGAACCGAATCTGAACGCAGATTTCGGTGCCTCATTTCGGTGCCATGCCGGAGCGATCGATTGCAATATTTGTCCTCTGGTTCTCCGAAACAGACGTAAGAAACCTCATCGCGGCACCGCACGTGAAAATAATTTCCCAACTGAGAAAATGCACGTGAACTCAAGTCGGAAAG
>NW_015654050.1:438047-445179 GCF_001515625.1 Sinocyclocheilus rhinocerous
TGAGCTCAGGATCTGTTGAGCAGCAAATATTCCAGCATGGTCTTGTCAGTCATCTCTCCTTATTCTCGACCTGTGATCAGTCAAAGCTGACTGCGGTAGCTCTTGTTGGATGCAGGGTTGCCAAGTCTGTGTTTTTTTCCACAGAATTGGGCTACTTTTAAACTGTTACCATGGGTTGATTTTTCCAGGTTTGAAATATTGCATAAATTACATTTGACTGAAATGCTTGTATTGAAACATTTTGCATTCTACCTATGATAAAACTTTCATGGACTTCTACATTAACTGTTCCCTCCTGGTGGAATGACCTGCCCAGCTCAATCCAAGCAGAGTCCTTAATATTTTCAAGAAACGTCTGAAAACACATCTCTTTCATCTTCATTTGACCCTCTAACTCTAGCACTCTCTATTCTAATGCTACTTCTAATTTTATCTGCTTGTTTTTTTTTTTTATTAAAAAACTTGACCCTCTAACATTTGCACTCTCTATTCTAATGGCCAGTCCATCATTTTTTGGGGGGATTTTTTATTTATTTATTTATTATTATTTTTTTTATAAGTATCGGTTCAGGCACCGTTTAAGCACCCGTATCGATTTGGCACCGGTATCGAAAAAACCCCAAACGATACCCAACCCTACTAATATATGACAATGATTGCAAAAGCTCAAGACCACACAAGTAGAATATTTGCTTCAACGTTTAGATGTATTGCAGCCCCTGATCTTGAAAGTGCATGATCAGAATCGTGTCCAGTAAACAATGAACTTGGAGCTTGAATTGTGAACTTGACCTTTACGGCATTTGTCACTGCTAACAGCTGCACTCATCAACAGAAGAGAAAGTCATCCGACGTTAAAAAAAAGCACAGTTGTTTTATCTGACCACTACTAGACCAGCAACAAACCACCACCAACCAGAGGTTCTCAGATGACCTGATCAGTTTCTTTGTGCGAGACGATTATGGCCTGCGATTTTGTCCCAGTTCTTGCATCACATGCTGGGAGCTGTGGAGAAGTGATGCTCATAGGACAGCTTTATGATTTTGTCTGCAGGGTCTTCTGTATGTCAGGGTGTGATTGGGAAGTCTGGTGACTATGGACGTCACGTTTCTCCAACTTGCGTCTACAAACATCTGCTTCTCATCTGATTGTCATCTCACTCACGCAAACACAAGAGTCCGGTCGTTCTCCTAACCTCACTGCTCTCATATGCAGCTCTACGTTTGTTCGCCTCATTTCTCGTGATTCATAAGAATGACATGTCCCATTAGCAGTGCTTTTACAAAGTGTTTTTAATCATAGTTTTTTACAGAAAATTCCTTGAGGTTTAGTCAATCTGGAGATTTAAGTTGTAATATTAAGTTTATTTTGTGGATATAGCTCATTAATCTCTCATATGAATGTGTTTGAATGTGTTAATTACCTGTTAGCAAAGCAGCTTAATTACATTCATTCAGTTCTTTCTGCTCAAGCAGCTCAATGCCTTGCTAAAACATTGTTAGCGCATTGCTAATATCTTGCACGGTTGCTTTTTTCCTCATCATATTTTTGTAAACCGTATTAATCACCTGGAAATCTTCTGAAGCCATACAACAACTTTTTGTGAGCAACAGGGTGAATGTTAAGTTATTCACCATAGTCTTCCCCTCCAGTTTTCTGTGATCACTGAGTAAGCTGAACAGAGAATAGAGAACGTCTTGATTGAGCAGATTAATTGAATCATTGAGAGACCTGACTTAAAAGAATGATTTATTCATAAATCAGACATAATGGCTTAAATTTTGGTTGGATCCTTACACAAAGTCCTTGAATGGCTTCAGAAAAAGACATAGGCTAAGTCACTTGCATTTATGATACTTCACTGATCTGTCATTTAATTGACAGTTTAAGTCTGCACATTAGTCTCCAATTTCTCCCTCTAGCTTCTTTGTCTTTTCTCTCTCAGTTACTCTCTTACTCTGAGTCAGAGAGGCCGTACTTCTGCCAGACACTCCACATGGCAGGCTTCAGAGTTTAGACACGGTTGTGTGATGCCAAAAGTCAGGGGTCGGGGCGGAGGTCGAAAGTCCCCAGGTTACAGGGGGATATGGAGGATGAAAGACAGAGAATGCTTTACTGTCTTCTCCACAGCTGTCCTATATCTATGTGCAAGAAGAACGCGCTCTCGCTCTTCATCTCTCTCTCTGTTTTTCTGCGGTGGAGCAAGTGGTGTCCATATGTTCATCGGTAGCTCTGTGTTTGGGAATTGTAAGAAATGTGTTAACTTAATAGTGTAGTTTAGGTTCTGAATCATCTCAGAACGCCACCGTTCCCATTGAGATCCTACTGTACCAATGAGATCATTTGTTTCTGATGGTCTCAACAGTCTGATGTCACTTCCAACATTAATACTATGGAGTGTTGTGCAATAATGCATGATTTCAATGCCTGAGGGAACATGAAGTATACATGTGGTTTGCCCTGCAGCTATAGAAACATCTGCAGTTTTACATTCTTGTGGACATATGGCATTAGGACACACGCTACTTCCAGATGTGAAAACTTCCATCTTTCCTATGCTGTTTACCAAAAACTGAGACAAAATTCCTCTGTTATACAAGCCCTTCAGTAATTTCCGGACCATTTTGGTACATAAAATTAATCCAGTCACTCCCATCAAGCCTACTATGTGATAAAGCATCAAACGATGTTCAAACCATCGGCCAAATGTGCTGTTTTCTGTGTTTCCAGGCCTTGTGGGCTCCACTGCATCTAAACCGTAAATCAAGCCTGGGTTCTGCCCAAACTGAGATCTATTGCTGAGAAATGTGTGTTGATAAAGATTTCTTTCTGTGATAGTCAGTCCGTGAGGTTCAGCTGCTGCAATTGGTTATCCAGAGTCTGTTTGAATTGACCTTTCCAATACCATACCCTGCTTTCAGGTGGTGTCCATCCCTAGACAAGGCCCCACAATCATATCATGTTCCTGGCACTCATTCAAGCCTACTGTGACACTTGAATTGGAGCCAATAGGGCAGGTAGTATCCTTTAGGCCTGTTGTGAGAGGTGTGATTTAGTGTGAAGGAGATGGGTAAGAGGGAGGCAGAGCATGAGAGAGGTGTGCAACATAGAAGCTTGAAGAGTGTATGGAAAAGGTGGAGGCTAGAGTTATAAGGTCTATGAATGGTTGAGGTATCATGGTAGAAAAGTAGTGATGTAACGATTCACTCAACTCACGATTCGATTCACAATTTTGATTTCACAATTTGATTTTCTCACCATTTTTTTTAAACAAAATGAGATTGAAGACATTATACAGTAAATGAAAAGGTGTCATTTTATTAGGCTATTGCTGCATGTTTCTTTGTGAAATTGAAATATAACAAAACTAAATTAATATTTTAAAACAAACCCCAAATCAAACAAGTTACACAAATAAAATAAATCTCTTAATATGAACAAACTAAGAACATATCTGAACGAAACAACAGACGAGCTGAATGAGACGCAGATTCACTCTCTGACAGCAGGTGGCGCTTATGAACAGCAATTATAGTGTTTCCTGGGTTACCGCTGTAAACAAACCAGAGCTGTGCTTATGAACACTACTTTAATATGCATTGTTCAGAGGCAATATGAAAAGAAAATACCACGTAAAGGTAGAGCATTGCGTTAGCAGTGCAAAAGGTTGTGGGTTCAATTCCCAGGGAACACACATACTGGTAAAAAAGGTATAGCCTGAATGCACTGTAAGTCGCTTTGGATAAAAGCGTCTGCTAAATGCATAAATTAAAGATAGTCAGTTCCCCTCAGAGATACATTCATATAAACTACAATTGTATCGCGATTTGTTTGGCATCTCAACCGATTTGAATCGTCACATATTTGAATCGATTTTCGACCAGCTCGCGGTTAATCGTTACATTCCTATAGAAAAGAGAGAATATTTTGCTAGAAAGATATGAGCTTGAAATCTAACCCAGATCTCGGAAGCTAAGCAGGGTTTGGCTTGGTTTGTTTTACGATGGGGGACACCATGGTGGTTCAGTGGGTGTCACTTTCAAATCACAGCAAATCATTTGCCAGGAGGCCTTTCCGCATGTTCTCCCCGTTTTCCCCCATAATCCAAAAACATACAGGATAGGTGAATTGGAAAAGGTGGAGGTTAATTAGACCTTTGGATAAAAGCGTCTGCTAAATGCGTAAATATTAAATATATATATTAAATATTAAAATGTCCGCCAATGAAAATGCTTTTATTGTAATGTTTGTCATTTAAAATATTTTTTTTTTTCTCCATAAAGATTGAGTGAGTGTATTTCAGGTTTAAATTAAAAAGTTAATTAGACGTAACAAGTTCAGCGCAGATTTTCCTCGCGCTTTGGACTTTGAACCCTGGTGCTGCAAGCTCGTGCAGCGCTGTCGGAATACATGCAATTCGTGCGTGCATTAGAAAATATAACATTCTGCAGTTTATTTACTAATCGTTTGAGGTAATTTCGCGATTTCAATTATCATACAGTAACCTAACCACCAGCATCAGCCACCTCTTCTTCTCATCGGAGACGTGATGCAGCACTAAACAGTCTCTCGCTGTCGGTGCTTCGTGCTTGTAATGATTTCCTGCGTCTTTCTCTGATAGTTTTAAATACTTTCACACTGCCGACATGTTTGCTGCATTAGTGCGTGCCTCTATTTGATCGCGTTAGTCATTGTTCAGTACATATTATTCGGCCTTTTCGCTTATTCAGCCGAACACTAAAAGAGATTTTTTTTTTTTGCTATTTTCGGCCGAATAATTTCGGTTGCCGAATATTCGGTGCATCCCTAGTGTCATATTCATGAATGCCAGAGAAAGCACTTGACATTGTATTGTAGGTCAAATGACAATTCCAACATGGCAGATGTTCACATGCATGATCACATGCAGCACATTCTCTAGTAGTGTATAGATTCAGACACAGCTTTTGCCTTAATTCTGGATGATATCCATGGGTTTATAATGTGAAACAAAATGTTTTGCTTGAAAAGAGCATTTGTGCTATCTTTCTTTGAACTAAATGGCACTTGGTTCAATATTTTTATAAATTTTTTTGTGCGTTTTCAAGTGTGGCTTAAGTCTCAATTAACCATATATGTTAGTGTACAAAAATAAAAACTATTTTAGACACATGCCCCAAAAAATTCTCTTTTTCTGTAAGTGTAACTTTAACTTTGAAGGTTTAAGATGTGCCTTCATTGTTGATGTTTCTGTGTAGCATGTGTGATTATATTCAGTTCCAGCTTGTAATGGATATGAGCAGTAGCATGGCAGTCTAGAGTGCTCATTTAGACAAGTTTCCAAAACCTTGTCATTTGAATTTAGTCCAGGTGTTCAACCACACACTCTTGCACTGATGGTTTTCCACATAAGGTATGCTCGCTGGACATCTCTACCTCCCACTGGGGCTGAACAGGGGTCATTTACTCCACCAGCCTGCTAGAAAGACCCATCACTACCTCAAGCAGAACTAAAGACGGAGCCAAATATAGACTGTGATGTGTGTGTGTGTGTGTGTGCGCGTGCATTATGGTATTTAATGTGTATTCCTGTCCATGTATGGGAGGAAGAATGAAGGATCTGTTTGCACTTGGTAGCTTGAAAATCCAGTCAGAAACTCAAATTGAGATACCGTATATGAATATGGATGTACAATGGAGCCAGAATGTATAGCCTGAACATAGGCTACTGGTAAATAAAATGTATAGCCTGAATGCACTGTAAGTCGCTTTGGATAAAAAAAAAAATTTCTCCATAAAGATTGAGTGAGTGTATTTCAGGTTTAAATTAGAATTTTAATAATTTTTTTTTTCTTTCCGACTTTGGACCTCTGGATCCATGGTTGTGCAAAATTCAGAATTGTTGAAATTGAATTTAAATTGAAATAACAGGAAGATGAATTTACTGCAATTTACTGAAATAAAAAAGCTAGTTAATGCATTCTGGGAAATGAAGTATATCTTTGAATTTCAGTTCATTTCATATCTGCTGCTTGCTGTTAGCTAGCCGTAATTGCGTTTTGACCACTCTGAATATCTGTTTTGCTGGAAAGACAAACCACCGTTTACAGGCAGAATACTTTAGCCTCCATAAACAACGATGTTGAAATCTTTATAGTTGCTTTTAGTAATTCCTGTGTGTGAGAGATGTTTGGAGTGTGGCTAACATTCATGTGGAAAATAAATTCTGTTGTTGTTGTTGTGTAATAGTGTGTGTGTGGGCCCCATATTGTGAGGTTGAATGTTTTCAAGGCCAAGTGGCTTTACAGCACACAGTTTCTTCTAAATGAGTCCATTTCCTTCAGCTCTCACTGAGACACTCTAACCTCCAACTGCATAGATCTCCACCACATTACTTCTATTGGCTTTCTGACTCTTAAACCTCATCCACACTGGATCCAGAAGAATGCTAATTGCCTAGTCTGGCTTTTTTAAAAGTTAGCCTACTAACCTATAGTAGGTATATTAGCCCTCCGTATGTGTAAATTAATCAGTTATAGATGTTATGCTTTATTCATACGGTTGTGCTGATAAATTTAGATGTATAGTAAGCAATCAATATATTTTTTTTACATAAATATAATAGGGCTGTTGCGATTCGTCGATTTTATTCGACTATTCAATTTTTAAAAATCCTCGACTTCATTTAGCTCGTGTCGACTAACCGGCAAAATACGTAAAGTGGCGCATTTCACAGACGAGAATGTATAAAACACATAATTAGTCTGTTTTCCAAGGCTGCATGATATATTAAACCCATTTAAAATAGCATAATTGTGAATTCACAAACGCTACGATTTATATAAATAATTATATGCGATGCAGTTCTAATACAGCGCTTTAATTATTTACATGCGTGTAGGTTAAGTACGTGCGTCACATGGCTTTTCTTATCACTGCTATGCTGATGACACTCAAATCTACTCCATATGATTTCTTGCTTTTGATACTTTATTTGAACTAATTATTATTGCCTCATTGCTAATATATATGTATTTTTAAAGGCTATTGTTCACTTACATCTATTTTTATTACCACATATACCACAAAAAAATTTAGGTTACACTTTATTTCGATAGTCCACTTTAGACATTCTATTAACTATAAGTAACT
>NW_015654050.1:445257-445774 GCF_001515625.1 Sinocyclocheilus rhinocerous
AGAATATTAGGAACAGTAGAATTTGTTTATTTCTCTTTGATTTGTTTCCTAAAAAGAAGAAAAACAAAGACTGAGTGACATCTTTATTTAACCTAAATCTGTAATCAGTTATTTAATTTTTAGTTACATAATTCATATACATCATTTATATCATTTCATATCATTTAGTTATATAATTTCATATACATAATTTGATTTAATAATAACCCAATTTGAAGCAAAAACAGAATGTTCTGACTAGCTTTGTGAAATTATACTACATGCCTGAACGAATCAAACAGCAGAAGCTCTGAATGAGACGCAGATTCACTCTCTGACAGCAGGAGGCGCTTCTGGAACAACACATACGGCGTTTCCTTGGTTACCGCTGTAAACAAAGCAGGCTGCGCTAAAACACTGCTTTAATATGAACTATACAGAGACGAGATTAAAAGAAAATACCACGTAAACTTTTCTGAAGACAGTCAGTTCCCCTCAGAAACACATTCATATAAACCCCCAAATCAATATTGAGGAT
>NW_015654050.1:446236-471822 GCF_001515625.1 Sinocyclocheilus rhinocerous
TGTTGCACTTTACTTTTTTACTTTTGGATTTCATTTGGTTTAATGAAATATAGTTTAATAAAATATACTTAAGTAAAATTGTAGATTTTTTTTGTGTGAGAAATTAATCATTTAGATTAATCGATAAATTAGTCGATAGATTAATCGAAATAAAAATAGTCGTTAGTGGCAGCCTTAAAATATAAGAATAAAACTAAACCCAGAGTGGCTCCTCAGTGTGTTATAAGCCAGTTATAGATTTGAGCATTTCTAGATAATTTATATAACGGTGGTTCTCAACTGGGGCCAGGGCCCACTAGGGGGCCTCTAGGGGGGCCACAGGATGACTTAAAATTATTTAAATAAAAATATTTTGACATTTATATAAAATAAATGTATATTTATATAAATTTACTATTTATTATTTGTCCATCCATCTATTCTCCAAACTGCTCTCATTGATTTATTATTTGATTGTGTTGGACAGTGGGGTGCCTTTGAGTCAAAATGTTCTACTGGAACCATATTACTCTTCATTGAAGCCACATCAAACAGCACAAAAATGCATGTTTATGCTTTTTAATGCCGCTAAATATATTTATAGAAGAATCGCAGACAAGAAAGAATCACATGCTTAAATATGTATATTTTTTTCTTTATCAGTGGACAGAAAATAACACACTGATTAACATGTTGGAGTGGCGGTGTAAAAAAACCACATTAATTTCTGTAGTTACTGAAACTGTCTTATTTTAGGAGAAAGTGGAGGGATGAATTATATTTGCACATGTATGGTCACTGTAAATGCACTGTGTTAGGTTAATGCTGATGTTACATTTATGAAGTGTTACAATTATCCCTGCTCTCCTCTATATCCGAGTACTAAGGACTGTTTAATGTGCTTTACCTTTGGCTGACTTTATCCTGAACCTTTGCTACTCCCAATTTTCCAGTATTATACAGTATGTTAATTGGTGGGTCAGTGCTACTAGAGTATGTGACTTGTTTAAGGCCAGGTGTGTGTTAGTAATCTGTTGCCTAGTCAATGAGCCTCTATTGCTACCATTATAACATTTTTAAAAGCATGTGAATGACCACTTGAGTTTGGAGTGGGTTTATAGATACTATCATTCCCCCAGCTCATCGGTCAATAATATCCCTGCACATAATCATTAGAGCTCTTCAGAGGTCAACAGAGGTCAATGGCATTCAGAAGCTATAAAGGAAAATTGCTATGAAGAGGGAGTGGAGAGACTAAAAGGAATGAAGCGGAAAGGGAGTGAGTGATGGAGAGATATTAAAAATGTCAGCGGGTGAGAATTGGGAAAATAGAGAAGAAGAGGGAGAGCTGAGAGAGGGAGTGTGTGCGGGAACAGGTCTCATGTTCGACCTCCTCTCTGTTTTAATTTGCTTCTTTGCTTTGTGCCAAGCAGGGCCGAGTCTCTGGGTAAACCACATCTCTGGCGTTCCTGTTCCTCCAGAATCCCTCTTCTGTCACTCTACTGTTATCTGTTTTCTCATCAGGATATTAATGAGAGGATCAAATCCGGAGAATATATGTTTTGAATTATTTTCATTTGTGAGATTTTAATAGCTTCAGTTAATCAGCTATGCAATAAATTTAATTTAGTCAGAGTTGTCATAAAGATTTTCTGTGTGTCTTCTACTTTTCTTCTTGCTAATAAAGATATGAAAGATACACATGGTAAACCATTAAAAACAACTGTTTGCATTGAAAGAAATGATAAATACCCATGAATAATAAACCCAAGAGGAGGCACAATATTCTTGAGTTTCCATGTTTACTTGGCTTCACTGTGTACTGGTACTATAATTGGCAATTGAACAATTTAGCTGATTCAGGGTTTTAAAGGCACCATATTACAGTTTAACAAGTGTGAGCTGCGTTCTCTAAATCCGTAAAATGTTTCCTGCTGAGGTACATTCAAATTAAATTCCAGGACTGTAGCTCTAAAGCCAAATTGTGAGGAAAGTTTGACTCTTAAACGAGTTTTCACCAGTTAACACTGTGGTTAGTTGAGCTGGATGTAGAATAGAAACCACCAGAGATCTGCCTCTATACAGATGGCCAATGTTGTATTATTTTTAAACTGGTGGCACTTTAATACGAGTTTGCATTTAAATAAGTGCAATAAAATCACTTTCCTGTCAGAATTTGGCTTATTTCCCAGCAGTTCGCTTATATTTGCTCAACTCTGGCACTTGTTCACATGTGACCTTTTTGGACTTTCGGTCTTTGCACTAAAGGTGTGACCTCAACACTGCATTGATATTTTCGTAGATAGAAACTTTGCACCCCACATCAGTATTCGCTTTGTTTTTCACACTCTTACATGCAAAAAGTAATTTTGGTTCACTTCGCTCCTGATTTGTGGCCCCTTAGTTTTCCAGGTGTTTGTGCGTTTTCACATGTCACGTTAGCTTTGTAGTTGAGGTCATGTCTGAGAATTTAGCGTGTGTGAGAACGCAGGCGTTCGTGCGACTGTGGTTTTGCAGTTTAGGTTCCATTAGAGATGTGAAGACCACTCTTGCTTTCATATATACCCAATGTACAATGAGTATAAATGTCAACGGTAGTCTGTGTGATTATTGTGATTACCAGTCTGAAAGCATGAAGCCTTAAATCTGTACATTGCAGGTATAAAGATGTAAATGTTCCAATTGTGCACTGTGGTTTCTCGTGAAGCTTTTATTTTTAATCTAAAGTATGAATGTGAGCATGTGCATGTGTTTGTTGAGGTGTGATGGAGGAAACATGGGCTACATCTCAAAATCGAGTGATCTAGACAGCACTTTTGGAAATCATAGGTAAATTTCAAGTGCCACTTGCTCAAAAATGATGTCCCAGTAAATGAATCTGTAGACCTCTGTTCTTTTTTTTAATCTTAATTAGGCAGCATTTTAAGACATGATAGACACACTCACAACATGAAAAATGATTAAGGCGACATTACATACCCTTTGTGTAACTTTCAGAGCAGTCTTTGTCTCAGGACTATGATGCCATAAAATGCTGTGTCCCCTTTTAAAAAATAAATGTGCTTGATTGTATTGAATGTGCACTTGTAGTGTACTTCAAATCAGTATATTTCAAAAATAAGTAAATAATAATAATAATTAAAACTATACTTGTAGGAACTTTACTTCAAAGTACATTTTAAATAGTTTAAATCTTTTGTCATGCTTTAAAGAAGTACACTTATTTTGATGTGTTGACTAACATACTAAATCACATATAAATACATATAAAGTTCTCGATTATGTTTTTTAACTGCAGTGTTATTTGATATTTAAGTTAATATACTAAACTGCAAATTCATCAGTACAAATGTGTAATTACATATACTGAAATGCACGACATGCAAGTTTTAACATAAATTACAAAGTGTATTTTAGTTAAATAAATGCTTGTCACTACATTAGGCAGGACACTTTAACCATATTTCAAAGAACAGAGAAAAACATTTTGAAATTACATATAAAGATGTACTTAAGTGTAGACTACTTAAGTGGGTCAAAAAAGCATTTTGAAGTTCAGATATTTTGCTGAAAGTCATTTTCTAATTTAAAATGGACTATATTTATGCAGTGGCTTATGAGATTCATATCAGTTCAGAGAACAGAGCCTAGGTGTTGTTGACTCACAGCCGTGGAAGGAAGAGTGCAGACCTATAACCCACACGGAAGACCATGGCCACTTTCACTATCGCTCAGTCACGCCTCTCACTTTCATTATCTCTTTCATCCTCCTTTCATTTCCATTCTCAGTGCTATGCACATTCTTACATTTTTTTCCCCCCTACTGTATTTTCTTCTTCTGTACTGTCGTCTCTCACTCCCCCTGACTGAGTGACACTGTTGGACGGTCAGTAGTTATAGTCTTCAGTTAAGGAAGTGGTTAAATGCTGCTTACACTGTTACCACAGTCATAACTCACAGTCTTCAGGCTTAATGGGGGGTCAAATTCAGCTAAATGTTAAGGACACTGAAGGAAGACAACCTCTCGCTGAATCAAAACAAAAAAAGTGTGGTCACGTCTATAGACCGCTTTGCTTGTATCTGTTGGCTGCATGCAGCCATTTAGAAATGTAGTCTGAATGCATGTGATCATGTAAAATGAATATATAAACAGTAGGGGTGTAACGGTACGCGTATTTGTACTGAAAATTTTTGGTACGGGTATTTCGGTTCGGTACTCATGTGAACCAAACAAATACAGCATTGTTTTAATGAGCAGAACTTCATTGGAAACTTCCAGTTTTATATATTGTTACTTTTGATAAGAAACAAAGTCTTGAAGCGGAAAGGGAGTGAGTGATGGAGAGATATTAAAAATGTCAGCGGGTGAGAATTGGGAAAATAGAGAAGAAGAGGGAGAGCTGAGAGAGGGAGTGTGTGCGGGAACAGGTCTCATGTTCGACCTCCTCTCTGTTTTAATTTGCTTCTTTGCTTTGTGCCAAGCAGGGCCGAGTCTCTGGGTAAACCACATCTCTGGCGTTCCTGTTCCTCCAGAATCCCTCTTCTGTCACTCTACTGTTATCTGTTTTCTCATCAGGATATTAATGAGAGGATCAAATCCGGAGAATATATGTTTTGAATTATTTTCATTTGTGAGATTTTAATAGCTTCAGTTAATCAGCTATGCAATAAATTTAATTTAGTCAGAGTTGTCATAAAGATTTTCTGTGTGTCTTCTACTTTTCTTCTTGCTAATAAAGATATGAAAGATACACATGGTAAACCATTAAAAACAACTGTTTGCATTGAAAGAAATGATAAATACCCATGAATAATAAACCCAAGAGGAGGCACAATATTCTTGAATTTCCATGTTTACTTGGCTTCACTGTGTACTCGTACTATAATTGGCAATTGAACAATTTAGCTGATTCAGGGTTTTAAAGGCACCATATTACAGTTTAACAAGTGTGAGCTGCGTTCTCTAGATCCGTAAAATGTTTCCTGCTGAGGTACATTCAAATTAAATTCCAGGACTGTAGCTCTAAAGCCAAATTGTGAGGAAAGTTTGACTCTTAAACGAGTTTTCACCAGTTAACACTGTGGTTAGTTGAGCTGGATGTAGAATAGAAACCACCAGAGATCTGCCTCTATACAGATGGCCAATGTTGTATTATTTTTAAACTGGTGGCACTTTAATACGAGTTTGCATTTAAATAAGTGCAATAAAATCACTTTCCTGTCAGAATTTGGCTTATTTCCCAGCAGTTCGCTTATATTTGCTCAACTCTGGCACTTGTTCACATGTGACCTTTTTGGACTTTCGGTCTTTGCACTAAAGGTGTGACCTCAACACTGCATTGATATTTTCGTAGATAGAAACTTTGCACCCCACATCAGTATTCGCTTTGTTTTTCACACTCTTACATGCAAAAAGTAATTTTGGTTCACTTCGCTCCTGATTTGTGGCCCCTTAGTTTTCCAGGTGTTTGTGCGTTTTCACATGTCACGTTAGCTTTGTAGTTGAGGTCATGTCTGAGAATTTAGCGTGTGTGAGAACGCAGGCGTTCGTGCGACTGTGGTTTTGCAGTTTAAGTTCCATTAGAGATGTGAAGACCACTCTTGCTTTCATATATACCCAATGTACAATGAGTATAAATGTCAACGGTAGTCTGTGTGATTATTGTGATTACCAGTCTGAAAGCATGAAGCCTTAAATCTGTACATTGCAGGTATAAAGATGTAAATGTTCCAATTGTGCACTGTGGTTTCTCGTGAAGCTTTTATTTTTAATCTAAAGTATGAATGTGAGCATGTGCATGTGTTTGTTGAGGTGTGATGGAGGAAACATGGGCTACATCTCAAAATCGAGTGATCTAGACAGCACTTTTGGAAATCATAGGTAAATTTCAAGTGCCACTTGCTCAAAAATGATGTCCCAGTAAATGAATCTGTAGACCTCTGTTCTTTTTTTTAATCTTAATTAGGCAGCATTTTAAGACATGATAGACACACTCACAACATGAAAAATGATTAAGGCGACATTACATACCCTTTGTGTAACTTTCAGAGCAGTCTTTGTCTCAGGACTATGATGCCATAAAATGCTGTGTCCCCTTTTAAAAAATAAATGTGCTTGATTGTATTGAATGTGCACTTGTAGTGTACTTCAAATCAGTATATTTCAAAAATAAGTAAATAATAATAATAATTAAAACTATACTTGTAGGAACTTTACTTCAAAGTACATTTTAAATAGTTTAAATCTTTTGTCATGCTTTAAAGAAGTACACTTATTTTGATGTGTTGACTAACATACTAAATCACATATAAATACATATAAAGTTCTCGATTATGTTTTTTAACTGCAGTGTTATTTGATATTTAAGTTAATATACTAAACTGCAAATTCATCAGTACAAATGTGTAATTACATATACTGAAATGCACGACATGCAAGTTTTAACATAAATTACAAAGTGTATTTTAGTTAAATAAATGCTTGTCACTACATTAGGCAGGACACTTTAACCATATTTCAAAGAACAGAGAAAAACATTTTGAAATTACATATAAAGATGTACTTAAGTGTAGACTACTTAAGTGGGTCAAAAAAGCATTTTGAAGTTCAGATATTTTGCTGAAAGTCATTTTCTAATTTAAAATGGACTATATTTATGCAGTGGCTTATGAGATTCATATCAGTTCAGAGAACAGAGCCTAGGTGTTGTTGACTCACAGCCGTGGAAGGAAGAGTGCAGACCTATAACCCACACGGAAGACCATGGCCACTTTCACTATCGCTCAGTCACGCCTCTCACTTTCATTATCTCTTTCATCCTCCTTTCATTTCCATTCTCAGTGCTATGCACATTCTTACATTTTTTTCCCCCCTACTGTATTTTCTTCTTCTGTACTGTCGTCTCTCACTCCCCCTGACTGAGTGACACTGTTGGACGGTCAGTAGTTATAGTCTTCAGTTAAGGAAGTGGTTAAATGCTGCTTACACTGTTACCACAGTCATAACTCACAGTCTTCAGGCTTAATGGGGGGTCAAATTCAGCTAAATGTTAAGGACACTGAAGGAAGACAACCTCTCGCTGAATCAAAACAAAAAAAGTGTGGTCACGTCTATAGACCGCTTTGCTTGTATCTGTTGGCTGCATGCAGCCATTTAGAAATGTAGTCTGAATGCATGTGATCATGTAAAATGAATATATAAACAGTAGGGGTGTAACGGTACGCGTATTTGTACTGAAAATTTTTGGTACGGGTATTTCGGTTCGGTACTCATGTGAACCAAACAAATACAGCATTGTTTTAATGAGCAGAACTTCATTGGAAACTTCCAGTTTTATATATTGTTACTTTTGATAAGAAACAAAGTCTCATCTTTAAAAACATGTTTCAAACAATAAATGGCATTTTGATGCTCTTTAATGTGTAGTGAGTGACAGATCGCTTTATAAACGCCTCAAGTTCAAACGGCAGCGTGGAGCGCGAGTCAGCGCAATCATCCTTTACTACTAGTTTTAACACGAAATAAACATGAATGAACATCTCACGCCTCATGTAATCGCTCAATCAGTGTTTCAACCGCGGAAAGATGGCAATGAAACAGCTTGTAAACTAGTGTTAATTTCGTTAACGAAGACTATGACAAAAAATGTTGTTGACGTTGACGAGCTTTTTTCCCATGACTAAGACGAGAGAAGACGAGAGACAGTAAGGTCAATAAACGATAACTAAGACTATATCAACATGCAATTTCGTTGACGAAATAAGACGAGACTTAAATGTATTCAAAAAGATAAAAACTTTACCTAAAACCTCTTTTTATTTTCGTCAAAAAAAGGAGACAATGTTATTGCAGACTGCTCTACTAGCGAGCTTTCATGAGTGCGGTTGCCAGATATCAAGAGTTCTAATCCGGTCAGTGTTCTGTCATGAGATCTCACTATATTGTGATCGCTGAATAAATACACTTACTCAATCGCTGTTGTTTTAATAGAGAAATAGACTGTTGCGATTATGGAATTAGTGGAATTACTAGGAATTTCACTGTTATAGTATTTTTCGTTTGTTTTAGCTGTTTTCATAATGTGTACAGAGAGATATTGCATAAGTCTTTGGTGTTGATTTATATAATAAAAAGCCTATAATAAATCAAACAAAATGTTATGTAGCATTTCATTCACCTCAGGCCAGTCATCAGTGTCCACATCTCGTTAGTGTGCTATAAATGAAGTCTAGAGAAGAGCATTTCGCTAAATATTAGACTATATTCTATTTATATTTTACTTTACCTGTTAGTGATGTCTTAATTACTTAATGTTGAAATAAATCTGTTATGAAACGAGTTATAAGAGGCACTGTGTAAATGTTTTTTTAAAAGTTGAGTGTTGCTTGTTATATAAAAAAAAAACCTTATAGTAGTAAAAAAAAACCTGTAACTGTAACCTTATAGTAGGCCTAATGTAAAAGGGCTCACTATAGTTTAGACTCTAAATTATAGTGAGCTCTAAACTTTAGAGCGAAAGCCGAGGTAGATTTTTATACCTAAGAAAATTAATTATAACTGAATTTATTTAAAGAAAGAGCAATTTGTTCAGTAAACCACTGTTTAATAATAAAAAAAAATTGTTTAGTTTTTCCCCCCTACTGTACCGAACCGTGACGTCAAAACCGAGGCACGTACTGAGCGGTCATGTTTGTGTACCTTTACACCCCTAATAAACAGTCTTATTTAAAAAAAATTTTAAACAAAGAATATTATGAAGAATATTTTGCATAAAAATAAATTTGAAGTAATTTGTCACAATTTTATGTTTAATTAAATGTGTTATTTACTATTTCTGTTTAATATTTTGTGAATTTTACTAGCATACCACAAACTTTTTTATATATGGTGTGGTATAGCATGGCCGTCAAGAAAAAAGAAAAGGGAAAAAAAAAAAAAAATCTTACTAGTGGCTTAAGGCTTTTGGACCCCATGTAAAGCTAAACAAAAACAAAACACAAAAAATAACCCTAGGATGTACAGACACAGAGTTCCAGGAAAAAAAAAAGAGGAGTTTAAATTGACTGGAAAGTGACCCAAGTGTGTGTGTGCCAGGGTTGTGGTGTGTCTGTGTGTTTGTGTTCACACCGCTGAACCCTGTAATTTGCAGAGGGAGACAGACTGCTGTGAGACAAGCATTACATTCACGAACTGCACTCGCCATGATGCTGCTCCTCACATTTTGCCTGGACTTTCCCTCGCTGCAAGAACACACACACATACACACACACACACACACAGTGTTTATTTCCTACTGGGTGAGTCAGGGTGCTCTCCTCCACATGTTGACAGCATACATCTGACATAAATAATTTTGTAATAGAAAAAGTGACGCTTTCTATATACAGTGGGATCCAGTTCGAGGCCACATTGAAAAACAGAGAGTTTTTTTTTTATTTGTACATAAAAATTTATATTTTATTATTATTATTATTATTATTATTATTACAAATAGTTATGCTGATAATATTCATTGTGGTGGACAAAATCAGACATTTTTAGTAGTGTTCTTGTTGTATTATCAAAGTATTTATAATGTCTTTGCCTTATATTGCACATTGTTACTATTTGTTTATAAATAATTGTAATCACAATAATAATACATTGTAAATCTTTTAGACCTTTAAATACAATCTTGACAAGATTAAATAATACATGAAATTCAGTTTAACTTACTTTTTCTTTGCAGCTCAGCCATTTTCTCTGGGGTGGTTGTAAACCATTGACATGTGAAGCCGTAAACTTAAATACATTAAAACAAACTTCAGGAACTAAGAAAACAATGGTAATCACAGTCAGAACACTCTTTGAATAGACATGCACATTTTAACTCTTACATATATTGAAGCCTGATTTTGCCACGGAATAAAAAAATAACTGCGACTTTTTGTAGAATTCTGACTTCTTTGTTCTATAGTTCTGAAAAACAAAGTCAGAATTGTAAGACATAAACTCGCAATTGTGATGAAAAAAATTCAGAATTGTGAGATTACCTTTTTTTTTTTTTTACAAAAAGTAGAAAATAAAAAGTACAAATATATTTCTTTAGAAAAAAAATATTATTATAGCTCTAATAATGTGCTTTATGGCAATATATGTTTTAAAGGTATACATCTGATTAAATATAATGGATTATAACTGTGGATACAATTATTTGTGCATACAGCAAGTTTTTAAGCGTTATGGGTAACTTATCATGAAAATAGCAGAACATTACCAAAATTAATTTTAATTGCTTTTAAATACCTTGCTACTGTATCTCTTGATAATTTGAACTAGTTTATTATATAAGGGAGCACTAAACAGTATGGAGTACATTAGCAATACTAGCAACATGATTAAAACTCCAGAAAATCTCCAGGTAGTTTCTGGCTGTTTGAGCCTGTCATAAATCCTTGAGCAGGAGTAGCTAGATGCCAATTCCATCTGCTCTGTTGTGGCAGAGCTGAGTGTTCATGGGTAATGTGAGATTTCTGATACCTGTCACTTGTCATCTACAGGAGTCACAGAATATTAAAGTTCCCTCTTTCATTTGTGTCTCTGTCCCAGTGTCTTTCTGCATTTTGAGTGTTAGTGTAACCCCGAGTTCTCCCATCTCGGGTTTCCCTTTTAGTCGACCATCTCAAGAATTTCAACTGAGTAAATGTGTGTTCTCTCTTTCCAGTGTGGGCGAGACAAATGCAACCAGATCAAGCAGTGCTGAGTAGGCAGTTTGAGGTTATTAAAATCAAAAATGGAGTAAATACTTGTGAAAAGATACTGTGCTGTTGAACAGTGATGGGAAAGTGATCACTGTCAGTGATTTAAATCCGAACTTGCTGTGCTTGGTTTCTAGTAGAATTTCCATCAGATGACAGGTTACTGTCTGTCCTTCCATTGGTAGTCGCCCCACTTTTGCTTATTTGTGTAAAGATGAACTCTTATTAACCGTTTTGAATATCAAACTATTTATCTTTCTCAAAATGCCAGAAATCAGCCTTCTGAAGGGCTCATCCCTTTGCCCTAATCCAGGGGTTCCCAGTTCCAGTCCTGGCGGCTCCCCGCTCTACACATTTTGTATGTCTCTCTTTTATCTGACAGGCTCCGTTGAGGCGAGTGTTCCGTTCGAATCCAAGTGCGCTGTGAAGTGGACTTCAAAGGGTTTTCTGCCATTTTAAGGGAAATTCCAATCCAAAAGTGTGTTTGTTTGCGACTGCTCAGGGGTGTAAAGTGCATGAGACATGACAGTTACAAGTCATCTATCATGATTATTGGTTAAATAAGATAAAACCCATTTAATATAATCAAATTGCGCTTTTTTCATTTTAAACATTCATTTTTTTCATATTTCATATTTTTTTCATTTTCAAATTAAAATATGATGCTGCTAAAAAGAACATTATTTTGTGTATTTGGTGTAATGAAATGTGTTTATGCAGTTTAAGGTTAAAAAAACACATTATTTTCCACATACTGTACATTATTGTTTCTCCTCTATGCCCCGCCTTTCTGAAATGCGTCAATTTTTACAAAGCTCATCGTTCTAAAAAAGCGAGGTGTGCTGTGATTTTTGATTGGCCAAATACCTCAAGCGTGAGATGGAAATGTTACGCCTCTTACCATATTTTGATGATGCCCTGTCAGGCCGGAGCGATGATTCAAAAACATGAAAACCTATTATAAACGAGGCATTCGTTGCATCCAGTGGGGACATAATTATGGATTATAATGACTTATACTGTCTTTTTACGCGTTGCGTTGCATCGCATCGCATCGCGCCGCGTAAACATAAAACCATGTCTGCATTTGTGATTGGAGAAATGACAAACAACAAGCCCTACTCTACACTGCCCAAAAAACTCGCTTTAAATATATAAAATATAAAAACTCTTTAAATATAAAAAACATACTTAGTCTTTGAGTCAGAACAGCCGGCATTGTAATTTACTCTCCCAGGATCAGGAAACGGTCCGCCATAAAATGTGCTGCACACATCTGAATTTTTGGGTTGAAGTGTTCTGGAACAGTGTTGTAAATACAACTTACGAGCTGTTTTAGGTAGGCGTGGCTGACTCTTAACTTTTATAAAGAATATCTCTTTGGATTTGAGACTTTAGTCTTTGCAACTTTACAGATCTTCTTTATGCACCAAGAGCTTGTAACACTCCAAAGAGAAAGGAAAAATTAAAATAGCATCATATGACCCCTTTAAGCATCACAACATAGTTATTCAGTTTATGGCTTTTGAATTTGACATTAGATTAAGTAAAATTTATGGATGTATATTAATTGAAAGTATGGCAATTTATATCTATTTACAGAAGTACATTTTGGCATCAAACTTAAACCTCAAATATGTGTGACTTGAGTTTTGGTTTTGCTGTGGGGTGTTGCGAATGAAGGCATTTTGCCAAATGAAGTGAGCTTCAACAGATGTCCCATTCTTAGGGCATAGGGAAGCAGTCCCTGTAAGACAAGTAATTTCACTCGGTGGCCATCTTTGAAACGCCTCTCGGGCAGCTATTTCAGTCATGCAAGTACAGCTCCTATCTCTTTAAAGATCTCTTTTTTTGGGGGGAAACATCAAATTATCTAAAGCTGTTCACCAAGCTTACAATTAAATTTCATATTTGAAAGCACCAATGAAATCTGACAACAACTGTATCTTAAATGTGGTTTCTTATGTTCAAATAACATTAAAAAAGCTTATTTTTCAGGCTATAGCAGCCAGTGCACATGTGCAGTACTAGGCGCGCGTCTCAGAACACTGACTGTTTCTATAGAAACCGGAGCTGCTAACAGTAGCTGCAGTGATGCCATGACTTTACCGATTAGCGATCTGTCTCTTTTATTTAGAAGGCGGAACTATTCCGTCATATTGCGCGTTGCATTTTCTCCCAATCATAACTCATAGGAGTGCACCTTCTTGGTATATCTAAAGTCTTTGATAGGGAGCAGTGGACACTGCGGTTGGGACCCTGTCAATCGGAATGCACCCGAGTTCATGGAGATGTCTTCTAACGAGCTGATGGTTTGTTATATTGATGTGAGTTGGTTGTCAGTTGCTGTTTTTCATTACTACTGTTACTACTGTTTGTTTCTTTGAAAATACATTGATCTTGCTATGACAATAGCCATCGATGCTGGTATGCAATAACAATAAATATAGTGAAAAAGCGGATGATCTGAATCAGGTGTATTAGATAAGAGAGACATATAAACCAGGGTCAGAAATTAAGGGGGCGTGTGGCAAAAATGCCACCAAAATGAACAAAAATGTTAAGATAAAGGGCACAAAGTCAAGATAAAGTGGGCAAAAATTGACCCTGCACAATTAAATAATCGATTACAGCTGTCGCGATGGAAAAGAAATGTGAAAATGAATGAAAAGTGTCTGTTCACGGAATTACATTTTGATTCGCTTACGGTACATTCACACAGGGCGTCGGCGTCGACGCTTGATGGAGGGCGTTTCTGAGGCTTGGTGCTGACGCGACCGTCATAGTGACAACATCCAAACGCATTAGTTTTCTGGTGTTGTATGAACGCGATTGGCTAGCGTCTGCACCAGGGTATTTGCATAAGGCGATCTGATTGGCTGACGCCTGCGTTGGCGCTTGAAAACTTTAAAAGTTTTCAACTTCTGCCGCGAGCAACGGACCCAATGCGACGCGACGGACCCACAATTCATTTCGGCAACGCTTGACGTCACTCCATTCAAAGTAAACGAGAGGCGTTGACGCCAACGCCCCGTGTTAATGGGGCATTACACTGCATTAGATTGCTTTTTACGTATTGTTTTAATGGAGTGTTGAGCCTTATAACCAATCGCACAAATTTCCATTGAGCTTAGGAATGCAATGGCCAATCAGAGACACTTAGATTAGTCAGCACTAAAAACGTGCCAATCAGAGGCGTTCAGACCAGTCCAGTGATGAAAACGCCACAGTTGTTGTTGAGTGTGTGCGCTCACTGATTGAATTCTTTGCACTCGAGAATTCCCTCATCATAAACGACAATATAAATAAAAGATTCATTGTGTAGATTCAGTGAGTATAACCGAAGTTTTTGCATAACTTGCGCTAGACTAGACTAACGTCATGCCGACATGTTTGTCTGTGAAGCCGTTTCCCCAAAATGCATATACAAAACACAAAAAAGTTTTTATATGTATTCTATTAATTGACATTAATAATCATTATTACAATATCAAGAGCAAAAATGCTTTTTTGTCATAATATTGCAGCCATATTAGCTCCTTTTTTTTAAATGTATAATTTAGATACAATTTTAAACAGTCAATTGTTATTGGCAACAGTTTAAGTATTTTGATTGCTTTAAGTAATTGGTTAAATTAAAGTATTTGACATTAGACAACACTGAAACAATTATTAAGGTGGTGATAAGAATTGCCCTCACGAATGTAAAAAAAAAAAATGCCCCTGGAAATCAATTCCAGGGGGCAAAAATGGCCCCTTAATAGAAAAGTTAATTTCTGACCCTGATACAAACTCTGCATAGCGGGGAGGAGTGAGGACTAGAATTGGGAACCCCTGCCCTAATCCCTTCACAGGGTTTACCCTCCAAAGTGAGTTTCGAAGGGATGAAAGGTGTAGGAGACCAAAAAACTGCTCTTTGGAACGCATTGCTGTATCATCTCGCTGAGCCATTGGTCGCACAACTAATTCTACACAAATAATCATGGCAGTGAAGTGACCATCAGTTGTACCCTTCAAAATCCTTCATTCCAAAGGGTCCTTTGAAGTGGCCAGTTTTGAGCACTTCGGATTGGAGCGATCCTTCAAGTATGTTCTCACTCCGAAGTGCCCTTTAGAGGTGGATTTATCCCATTTGGAATGCAGCATCAAAGAGCACATGCACACTCCAACAGCTGATATTGGCCACAACCCATTCTGCTTTGTAGGAGGATTCCGTTCAGAACTTAAAACACAAATGAAACTTGGCTGATGTGCGAGACCAGTCGTTAAATATAGGTTTACATCAAGGGATTTGAGTGATTAATAAAAAATATCTGCTCTGATAAAAATATTTCTTTCATCTGCAACAGCATTGTGAACATTTAGAAAGATACATTTGGGCATTAACTTGAATTATTGAATCATTATGCAAAAACATAAGAAGAGTTCTCTGCAAGAAGCAGTCACGACTGGGAGATCAACATGTTACTACTTTCCCCTCCAGACATGGTAGGAAGAATGGTTGAGAAACGTAAATTAAATAGTGTTTACGAGGACGTTAACATACTGTTGACTTCCTGATTCTATGAAGCCCCTCCCTCAGATATACACAATGGGCTCAGATTGGTTAGCTGGCCCAGTGTGTTGTGATTCACTAACCGCCTAGTGCACGTTGTCCGGAAACGTCACACCCCTGCAACTACCATTTCGGGCAGTTGCATGTGCTCCAGTGTATTGTAAACAATGGCGTCAATATTGCCTTATCAATTTGAGCCCGAATCAGACCCAGAGAATATTAGTGAAAAGGATCGAGCAGAACCTGTGCAAGCATGGCTCTTACAGGATGTTTCAGAACGGTATGCTTTTTTTGTTTGTCGTTGTCTCATACTGTCAAGGAGTCTCTGTCACCAGTCACCAGCTCTGGACTCCATGTCCCAGAATCCTCCCTGCAATGCGACGCGACGGACCCACAATTCATTTCGGCAACGCTTGACGTCACTCCATTCAAAGTAAACGAGAGGCGTTGACGCCAACGCCCCGTGTTAATGGGGCATTACACTGCATTAGATTGCTTTTTACGTATTGTTTTAATGGAGTGTTGAGCCTTATAACCAATCGCACAAATTTCCATTGAGCTTAGGAATGCAATGGCCAATCAGAGACACTTAGATTAGTCAGCACTAAAAACGTGCCAATCAGAGGCGTTCAGACCAGTCCAGCGATGAAAACGCCAGTTGTTGTTGAGTGTGTGCGCTCACTGATTGAATTCTTTGCACTCGAGAATTCCCTCATCATAAACAACAATATAAATAAAAGATTCACTGTGTAGATTCAGTGAGTATAACCAAAGTTTTTGCATAACTTGCGCTAGACTAGACTAACGTCATGCCGACATGTTTGTCTGTGAAGCCGTTTCCCCAAAATGCATATACAAAACACAAAAAAGTTTTTATATGTATTCTATTAATTGACATTAATAATCATTATTACAATATCAAGAGCAAAAATGCTTTTTTGTCATAATATTGCAGCCATATTAGCTCCTTTTTTTAAATGTATAATTTAGATACAATTTTAAACAGTCAATTGTTATTGGCAACAGTTTAAGTATTTTGATTGCTTTAAGTAATTGGTTAAATTAAAGTATTTGACATTAGACAACACTGAAACAATTATTAAGGTGGTGATAAGAATTGCCCTCACGAATGTAAAAAAAAAAAATGCCCCTGGAAATCAATTCCAGGGGGCAAAAATGGCCCCTTAATAGAAAAGTTAATTTCTGACCCTGATACAAACTCTGCATAGCGGGGAGGAGTGAGGACTAGAATTGGGAACCCCTGCCCTAATCCCTTCACAGGGTTTACCCTCCAAAGTGAGTTTCGAAGGGATGAAAGGTGTAGGAGACCAAAAAACTGCTCTTTGGAACGCATTGCTGTATCATCTCGCTGAGCCATTGGTCGCACAACTAATTCTACACAAATAATCATGGCAGTGAAGTGACCATCAGTTGTACCCTTCAAAATCCTTCATTCCAAAGGGTCCTTTGAAGTGGCCAGTTTTGAGCACTTCGGATTGGAGCGATCCTTCAAGTATGTTCTCACTCCGAAGTGCCCTTTAGAGGTGGATTTATCCCATTTGGAATGCAGCATCAAAGAGCACATGCACACTCCAACAGCTGATATTGGCCACAACCCATTCTGCTTTGTAGGAGGATTCCGTTCAGAACTTAAAACACAAATGAAACTTGGCTGATGTGCGAGACCAGTCGTTAAATATAGGTTTACATCAAGGGATTTGAGTGATTAATAAAAAATATCTGCTCTGATAAAAATATTTCTTTCATCTGCAACAGCATTGTGAACATTTAGAAAGATACATTTGGGCATTAACTTGAATTATTGAATCATTATGCAAAAACATAAGAAGAGTTCTCTGCAAGAAGCAGTCACGACTGGGAGATCAACATGTTACTACTTTCCCCTCCAGACATGGTAGGAAGAATGGTTGAGAAACGTAAATTAAATAGTGTTTACGAGGACGTTAACATACTGTTGACTTCCTGATTCTATGAAGCCCCTCCCTCAGATATACACAATGGGCTCAGATTGGTTAGCTGGCCCAGTGTGTTGTGATTCACTAACCGCCTAGTGCACGTTGTCCGGAAACGTCACACCCCTGCAACTAACCATTTCGGGCAATTGCATGTGCTCCAGTGTATTGTAAACAATGGCGTCAATTAGGGCTGGACAATAATTCAATATCAATATGTATCGCGATATAATGTTTTTCAATAACGAACTCTGCATAGCGGGGAGGAGTGAGGACTAGAATTGGGAACCCCTGCCCTAATCCCTTCACAGGGTTTACCCTCCAAAGTGAGTTTCGAAGGGATGAAAGGTGTAGGAGACCAAAAAACTGCTCTTTGGAACGCATTGCTGTATCATCTCGCTGAGCCATTGGTCGCACAACTAATTCTACACAAATAATCATGGCAGTGAAGTGACCATCAGTTGTACCCTTCAAAATCCTTCATTCCAAAGGGTCCTTTGAAGTGGCCAGTTTTGAGCACTTCGGATTGGAGCGATCCTTCAAGTATGTTCTCACTCCGAAGTGCCCTTTAGAGGTGGATTTATCCCATTTGGAATGCAGCATCAAAGAGCACATGCACACTCCAACAGCTGATATTGGCCACAACCCATTCTGCTTTGTAGGAGGATTCCGTTCAGAACTTAAAACACAAATGAAACTTGGCTGATGTGCGAGACCAGTCGTTAAAGATAGGTTTACATCAAGGGATTTGAGTGATTAATAAAAAATATCTGATCTGATAAAAATATTTCTTTCATCTGCAACAGCATTGTGAACATTTAGAAAGATACATTTGGGCATTAACTTGAATTATTGAATCATTATGCAAAAACATAAGAAGAGTTCTCTGCAAGAAGCAGTCACGACTGGGAGATCAACATGTTACTACTTTCCCCTCCAGACATGGTAGGAAGAATGGTTGAGAAACGTAAATTAAATAGTGTTTACGAGGACGTTAACATACTGTTGACTTCCTGATTCTATGAAGCCCCTCCCTCAGATATACACAATGGGCTCAGATTGGTTAGCTGGCCCAGTGTGTTGTGATTCACTAACCGCCTAGTGCACGTTGGTCATTCGTATTGGATACTCACCAGTCGTTGCTCCAGTCATTCTGTCATAACCATACCTGTCAATAAACCTGCTATTCATTCACTAACCTGTCGTCTCCGGCTTGATCTGTGACACATACTTGGTAGTTACGTGGTTATTTGAAAATGCTACTGCTGTTTATGTTAGCTTTTGATATATACGGTTTTATCCTTATTAAAGCTTTAGTACAGTAAAATTTTTTGTAGAGTAATTTGTTTAATTTATAACAGTAACACTCTACTACAACAACTCTTCCTCTTTTTTTAAAGCAGCCCAACATGGCCTCGCCCCCTTGCATGTTCCTGGGGGCAGGGTTTATGTAAATTTTAGGGTTTGTGATGTCACCAACCCAGGTAGAAGCTCGTTGTAGTCCCTACCAGCCGTGTGTTAGGCCTTAAAAAGCGATTTTTGTGAATTCTGAATTGAGCGTTTTTGAACTTTGCAGATGTTATTTATGCTCAAACAGCAACATTACACACTAACTAAAGTATAAAAAGGGAAATCCTAATCAAGGACCCCTTTAAAGACACAATTATGATGTGGTAATATGCCCCAAAACTTGCTTACTCATCTGTTCCACACTCAAAAATGTGTTATTTATATGGCATAGTATAAGTAGGCTACACAAGTTTGCTATACTGCAAAATATCATTTTGTGTATTTTCCAAACAAGATGATGCAAAATACTGTGTGGGTGATTGAAATATGTGAATCATTTCTTGAACAAGGAGATCTGATTTAATTTTAGTGAATGTGCAATACAGTAGGCTATTTAAAAAATAGCAATGTAATGTTTTGTTTTGAAAAAAAGTACTTTGTTTCATACTTTGTTTTGCTATTCACACTACAGAATTCCCTATTAGGTCAATAATTGATAGTTCAACTGTCTTGGTGAATAACCTGCATTTTATGCATGTACTTTTTTGCATTATTAACATTTTTCTAAGATTATTGAAGATGTTGCAAGTCCATTCCTAATGTTCCCCTATAACGTGTTTGACCTTTAACCTCAAAGCAACAAGTCAAAGGTTAGAGGTGAAACACAATCTGCTCTTGCTTTTTCAAGAATGCCTCTAGGAGTGTCACAAAGATGTTCACTAGAGTGCCTGAGCAAAGTAACCTCTACAATCATGTCAAATCAAAGTCATGTGGCTTTATGCACAGAGCTGCAGGGGTTTCACCATTAGATTGTCCTCTAAACAAGAAATTCACTTTCCATTTAGACCACTTGATGACCCTTCAATATACATTGTTTCATTTCCATGTTTCTATTGTGAAGTGAATGACAAATTGTACGTATATCTAGGTTTTGCATATGATTTGACAATTGTTGACATTTTATAAAGATAAACACATGCTGCCCTACTGACATTCAAATACACACATATCATATGCCAATAATGTTTTCTTAGTTCTCTTTATTTTTTCCCCCCCATGTCCAGAAAGGTTCCTATGGTGGCCTTGTTTATGCTTTTCATTGTGGTTTAGAAAAGGCTGAACTTTAAGAATGTGTGAGTGAAATGGAGGAGGGGACTTTTTAACACCACACACCAAAATGTAATGGAACAGCTCCTAACCCGCACTCCCATGTGTCCATATGGACCTCTGAGAAAACAAGTGAGTGAATGAAAGGACAAGATGCTCAATATTAGAAGCAGATGTTGTGAATGAGATTGTCCTCCAGGGTTACTCCTGTTGTGGTCGCTGTGGAGGTCACTGGAGGTTTTGGCTGTGGCTCTTAATTCCTGCGCAGGACACTCAGAGAAATATACGGTCAAGCGGTCAGGCATTTCGAAATCTGCTTGTGTCTTTCTTTTCTTTTATGAGGGGCGTATGCTGTGAATCTCTCTACTGAGTGTGTTGTGTTGTGTTCTATTTCTTGTGTTTTTCTGGTAAACTGAACCAAAAGGGAAAAGTGTGATTTAACATTTATGAAGTATGTGTTTAGTGGATCTCTGATGGGAAATTTTGTTTAGCCTACAGGTGGTGTTTTTTTTTTACATTTCTTGATTTACTAACAGTAGATGCACTTTGAGCCAAACTTGTTGGAAATCCCCAAATGATTATTTCCTGATCATGAATGTAGGCTTTTAAAAAATTTTTCCAAAATAACTACAGTTGGTCATGAATGTGCAACCATAAAATTCGGTCAATACTTTCAAATTCACTTGCCAACAGTCTATACATTTGTCAAGTTAAAAGCCTTTTGATGTTATGGATTATTTTATTAGTAATTTTAGGGAAATAATTTACACAAAAATTAAAATTCTGCCATTATGAGATGCATATGGAATAAAATGAGAAATAAATTCACATTGTAAGTCACAATTGTGAGTTACAATACTGTTCAGAATTTGGGGTTATTTTTATATATTTTTTTCTTTTACGTTTGGAAAGAAGTCTCTTGTCAAGCTTGTATTTTTATTAAAAATTTAGTAAAAAGCAGTAATATTGTGAAATATTACTATTAAAAATAGCTAATTTCTCTTTTAATATATTTAATATATATTGGTGTTTAAGAAACATTTCTTATTATTATCAATGTAAAAAAAAAAACAGTTGTGCTGCATAATATGTTTGTTAAAATAATTTTTCAGGATTCATTGATGAATAGAATGTTCAAAAGAGCAGCATTTATTTCAAATGGAAATCTTTTATGATATTATAAATTTCTG
This sequence comes from Sinocyclocheilus rhinocerous, assembly GCF_001515625.1. Taxonomy (NCBI): domain Eukaryota; kingdom Metazoa; phylum Chordata; class Actinopteri; order Cypriniformes; family Cyprinidae; genus Sinocyclocheilus; species Sinocyclocheilus rhinocerous. The sequence goes on from NW_015654050.1 coordinate 467,287, forward strand.
TCACTTTTGATCAATTTAATGCGTAAAAGTATTAATTTCTTAAAATTACCACACTTCTGAATTGTAGTCTATAAGGTCCTACTTGTCATTAGTTGAAACTGGTGGGGAGGGGGAAAAAAAAATGTCAGTCGCAATTGTCAGATAGAAAGTTGTGAGATTTGTATGTAAAGGTGATGACAGTTCTTCTTTCTTCTTTTTGGATGAACTGTTCCTTTAAAAATGATTAAATACTAGGATATAACAGTACTGAAACACATTAAATCAAAGCACTAGTACAAATCTGCGTGATGTGGAAAGTAGTCCCAGAAACATGAGCAAACATTGTTTCTTAGCATACATCTACAGCGGGGTATTTTTCCACTGACAGGCGGGTCAGAACGTAGGTTAAAGGAAACAATAAGAGATGATAGAAACCAACGGAGTGTTTTTCTAGAGGCGTGGACGCACCGTTAAATAGGTGAAATATGGTGGCCTCAGCAGGTGGGGGGGATCTAGGTAATGTCTAATAGAGAGAGAGAGAGAAGGAGACAGACGGGAGGGAGGGTTTTCGTCCGCTTTCGCCTGTCTGGGTTTTTCTTTGAGCTCAGCAGGACTGGTAGAGTCCGTCTGCTAATTCGCATTTCACACATACCAACAGGAGGCCTCCGACAGACAGAGAGAGAGGAGAGGGATTGTGGGAAGGAGTGAGGAAAGGCAGAACTTTACTGAGAGAAAGTGTGAACAGAAAGACAAGGGAGATTACTGGAAAATCTGTAACAGTAACAGAGTATAAGAGGTGGAGACATGGAATTGCTGTATTTGTCAGATGCTGAAAATGTGAAGTCGGTCAGTAGGTTTGGTTTAAGTTGGCATGACGGCAGCAGGCGCTGGCAGACTCCAGGGTAACGCCAATTAAGATGCCAGGATTTTGCTCTCTCCTCATTCTTTTTCCACTGTGATGTGTCCTGTTGTAGTGAGAAATTTTCATCTCAAACTAGAAGCAATTCAGTGACTTTGTTTGTACATTAACAGCAGTTCATACATGCAATGACTTATACATCTGTTTTATGCCTATTTTTTTATTTTATTTTATTTTATTTTATTTAGATATTATTTGGTGGAATCAAGTAGAAGAATTGTCGGAGTGATACAGTTCTGATTTCAGTTTGTAATAATATTTTATTGATACTTTTTATAATAATAAAAAAATAATAATTATTATTATTAGCATTATTATAAAAAATTAATAAATAATTGTGTATTTAATTGTTTATTGAAAAAAATATTGCTTTAAAAACTGCTTCATTGCTTATTCACATTTGATGTAACCTACAAGCAGGAAAAGAAAAATGAAACCTAAAATTATATTTATTATTATTATTATGATTGTTGTTTTTTATTTATTTATCTGGTATATTTATTTTAACAAAATTGCTTCATTACTTATTAATGTGATTTAACCAACATGCAGAAAAAAATATTATTTTATATAAGAATAATAAGAATCATTATTATTATTATTAATAATTAAATAATGATTGTGTATTTTTATTGATTTATATAATAAATAATATATATATATTTTTTTACTTGATGGTTACACCACATGACATTTAAGCAGTGGTGAATCCGGAGGTGTGTGCAGGGTGGCACATGTAATCACTCAATGAGTGTTTCAACCACAGAAATACAACAGCTTGAAAACATTGTAACCTCAGAAAATCCATTCAGTGTCCATAAACTAGCGAGAAAAATGTACACTAGAGGAGAATTTTGCAAAAATTACATTTATTATATTTTTACTCAAATAATTGCTCTTTTTTATTATAGTTAATAAAAATGTATAGATATAACGTTATTATAAAAATGGTCTAATATGAACTTGTATACAAATTGTTACTTTAAACCTACTTTCAACCAATATCGTTCCCTTGTATGTAACATGTAGCGCTGTTACGCTTCGGACATCCCGAAAAATAAATCTTAAAAAAACAAAAACAAAACAATATGGTTGCCTGCAGAGTTTAGTTTAGAAAAACTGAGAAAAAAATAACATGTACTTAATAGCAAGCTTGTTAATTATTCCCAGCAATAAGGCTGAACTCAAACGTTGGCAGCCCTGTTTGAAGTAAGTTGGAGTTATAGGTCTCCTGAACAACATTTACATAATGTTACGTTAATGTTAGATCTTTTGCTCCAACCGCTGGTTAATGAGATGATAGAAATAAGAGAAATAAGTTCCAATAGACTAATATTTGAAGTTACGATATAGGAATGAACGGCTGATGTTGGGTAATGTGAAGTAATCAGCAATCGTAGGATTTATTCATGCTTTTTTTATGCCATGCAGGTTTGAGATATACACTGATTTTTCTGTTATGGTCTATGGACCCCCTGAATTAACCTTGGCCACCCCATGTATAAAATTCTAGCTCCGCCACTGCATTTAAGGGTTATGAAATTTAAACTTTTCTTGAAAATAGTATAACTTTTTTTTAATGAATAATTATATGAAACCAACATTAATGCAAAGAGTACATGTTTTAAAAAATGTCTCTCCTTTTGTTTAACACTGTATAAAGACCAGACTTGTATTATCTCTGCTTAATCATGTCTTTGGATTTCAGGGTAAAGGCTGTTTGGATTATGGAAACCTGAGTTAGAACATTTTCATATGTATTCACTTCACCTATTTGTCCATCTCCTCCTTCCTTTGGTTTGCATCCAGACGCTCGGGCCAAGTAAGAGCTGTTTCGCTGGAGGACTGTGGCCGTGGGGGATTTTTCGCGTTGCTGTCCAGAGGCTGTAAATACCAGCGGAGCAAGTGTGGTTTATTTACTCTGGCTGAGACCTCAGCAGCTCAAACCGAGAGACGTAGAAAGAGGCTCTGATAATCTCACTTCTCTGGAACATTTGTCTCTGTGACTGAGGTTTTGATTTCTAGATCCAGCCCTAGAGGAGCGATAGAGATGAGGAGTGATAGCATGATGAATCTGGACTCTCTCTCCTGAGGAGACGCATGACTGACAGCAAACTCACAGCTGTGAATAGAGCTGATTCAGATGGAGGAGACAGAGTTTTACAGAGTCTGGAGAGACTGCCTTATGTCATCTTGCATATATAATCCATCAAAGTACTTTTTGGCCCCTTTATGGACAGGGATTGATTGATTATTTATTGATTTATTTAGAATTTGTTTCTTCATTAGAACAGATTTGGAGAAATGTAACATTACATCACTTGTTCACCAATGGATCCTCTGCTGTGAATGGATGATAAAAAAAAGTCAGAGCAGCTGATAAAAACATCACAGTAATCCACAAGTAATCCGCATGACTCCAGAACCATCAATTAATGTCTTGTGAAGTGAAAAGCTGCATGTTTGTAATAAACAAATTCTTCATTAAAATGTTTTTATCTTCAAACAGTTGCTTCCAGCTAATATATGAATCCTATATTCATAATATTGTTTCTCCATTGCTTTCTTGTCTGAATCAAGAGAGAAATATGCACTGATCAAGTATACAAGCAAAACAGTCGAAAACAGTTAATAGGTGTTTTTTTTGTTTGTTTGTTTGTTCATTTTTTTGAGTGAGAGGACAACAGAGGATGATCTTTTTTTTTACTAGAGGAAGCATTTTTATGGATTATGTACTCATATTTTGGCCAGAAGCAGTGGCGTAAAGTAAAAACATCTTACTGGTGGATTTGTTTATTACAAAGAGCTTTTCACTTCACAGAATGTTAACTGATGGACTGGAGTCGTGTATCGTGTGCAAAAACAACTTTTACACGTGTAAGATTAAGTCCATAAAGTGTGGGGAAAGCTATTTTATTGCTTTGATTGCAATAATATGATAAAATAATAATAAAGCCCTACTTGTTACACCAAGCACCAATAGCGCTAAAGTTGCAGAGCCAATGTACATTATAACTGCAAAACAGATCAGTGGCCAGACATCTGTGGACAGACCTGCGGGAGTGATGGATGGGAACCTGCCAGGTGATTTATGTAAGAAAGGAATGGGAGGGGTTGTCAGGGCAGGGGTACGTCCACATTAAACGCTGGTTTGAACCCTGCCAGAGGCCCTGTCGTCCCCTGGGTCTTTGAAGTCTTGAGGGTAAGTGGTCTTTAGGGGCCCTGTTTGTGGAGGCAACAGTGTGCCTGGATCTGGTAAAGGGCCATGGAGGGCGTGGGCATTAGAAAATCTGAACCAACTGTGTTTTGACCATGAAAACATTTAGATTTTTTTGGTGACATCGTTTGGCTTTGTGTGAGGCTTTTATTATTATTATTATTATTACGAATTGTCTTTTCATGGGTGATTTTACAGATTTCAGTCTTTGTTTTTAACAAATCTGTCAGAGAGTTTATGAATGTGCTGTGTTCCCGAGTAGGGTCGAACAACCATCTTCAAGCCATCAGAAATTCATAAATCATTGTTATTTGAAGGATTGGTTTGCCCCGCCGCCCAACCCAACTGTGCATCATGAGATTGTTTCCATCTCTCTCTCTCTCTCTCTCTCTCTCTCTCTCTCTCTCTCTCTCTCTATCTC
>NW_015654050.1:471852-480550 GCF_001515625.1 Sinocyclocheilus rhinocerous
TACACGTGTAAGATTAAGTCCATAAAGTGTGGGGAAAGCTATTTTATTGCTGAATTATAGCACATTTGCATTGAGAAAGAAAGAAAGATGTATAATGTTATAATAAAATTAATAATGTTATTCTCTCTCTCTCTCTCTCTCTTTCATCCATGGCAAATATCTATGGAACATTCCAGCCTAATTACTGTGATTTATGTAAAATGTCAGCCTTCTGTCCATCTGGAAAAATATCAGGATCTGTTTGTAGAATCTGGAGAGGATTTTTTGAAGGGAAATGTGGCAGAGAAATAGGTGGAGAACAGGGAATCACTTACACGAAAAGATCATTTGTCAACTTCAGACACAAAGGAGTACAATGCAGGAGACATCTAGACGACACTTCCATGTCAGCCTCGTGTCACAGTAGTTAACTGATAGTTCATGTTTTGCATGTAGGTGAGGAGAGGAAGAGAGAGATCAAATGATGTAAGTTTTTTTTTTCTTCTTTTTTTTCATGTTTTTGAAAGACGCTCACCATCACCAAGGCTGCACTTTTTTGTTTGATAAAAAAATAATGTAAAACAGTAATATAAAATATATAACAAGAACTTAAAATAACTGTTTTCTATTTAATATGTTGTAAAATGTAATTTAGACTGGGAAATCATTCATGAAGGTCCGCTAGATGAAAGGACTGAAGTGATAAATGATTATATTAATTTTTGCATACAGTTGGTTATTCCTGTATGCAACTGCATGCAGTTGGTTATTCCTATAGGTCTGTTATAGACCTATAGCTCTTACTTCAGTAATTATGAAATGTTTGGAAATAATTTTACTTAGCCTAAATATCTGGTGAGCACTATTAAGCACAAACTCAACCTATGTCAATTTGCCTATAGACAAGGTTGCAGTACAGAGGATGCTGTGGCAGCTTGGAGCATATTGTTTCTAAACATTTAGACAAACCTAATACCTATGTAAGAACTCTCTTTTTAGATTTTTCCTCCACATTCAATACAATTCAAGCTGATATTTTGGTGTCTAAACTTGTTAGGTTGGGTGTAAATCCCTACCTGATTTGGCGGTATGTTTCTTTTCTCAGAATTCAAATTGTTAAACTGACTACAATCCTGTCATCTGCAGTTAAAATGAATGTTGGAGCACCCCAGGGCTGCCTTATTTCTGCTATGCTTTTTACTGTGTGTACAGATGACTGTCATACAGATAGGTCTAATCAATGTATCTTAAAGTACACTGATGATACTGCGTTAATATCTGTGTTAAGTGACGTAGAAAGCCTTGGAATGCACAAACAGGTGGTGAATAAATTAGTGGAGTGTTGTGACAACAATGCTCTTGTGATCAATATTAAAATTGTAATTGTATTTGGGTTAACATCTGATGTTTACTGTATATAAAGCCTGTAGTTATACATAATGAAAACATCAGACAGGTAGATAGATAATATGGTGTCGTGGAAAGATCATATAGGCAGTTTGTGTAAAACAAAGCAGAGAATTTATTTTCTTCGTTGTCTCAGGTCATTTGGAGCAACAAAACAGATTCTAGTATAATTTTTTTATGTCAGTAATTATTATGAGTGTCTTACAGTATTGAAATTCTGTTTGGTACATGAGTTTGTCTGTTAGGCTAAAGACAAAGTTAAGGAACCAAATAAAAATCTGTTCAAAGATAGTATGACAGCCTCTTGAAAAGTTATATGAATCTTATTGTAAGAACCTCTGAAGGCTAGCCAAGAATATTGTTTCTGTCAGGACCACTATCGTCAAAGATGATTGACAATTAGCATACAGTTTGGATTGGCGGTAACACGGAATGTTTAGCGCTCCGCGATGTTCATCTCTGCTTATTCTGGGTCCGAATAAAACATCAGATCATGCACAGACTATCCTGTCTCTTTGAATTTAAATCTATATCTATTCACACCGGCTCTTGAAAACCTCTATGCGAACACACTTGCCCGAAAAAGTGCGGGGGACGAATTTACGTGATATTAAAAGTGGGGGGGACACGTCCCCCGCGTAATCTACGCCCCTGTATTGAGCAATGCGAAAACTGCTGATAATACTGAGGGACCTTATATATGAATGCTTACATAGGTGTCGTATTCCTATAGGTAGATGGGGATCAGCTGAGAGTCAGCTGATGCGAGCTTGACTAACGTGACCTGCCAGAACTAACACTACGCTTGATTTCTAACCCTAGTCATGTGTCATGTGTATAATGAGTTTGTGCTTCTACCATCTAATCGTCGATACAAGGTCCCAAGATTTAATCTAGAGAAATTAAAATGCTCTTTTGTACATCAGGCTGTCCTAGAACTGAATAAGGTAAATGTAAAATGAAACACGTAAAATTGTAAAAATGTTCATTTTAAATGTAAAATGTAATGTTAAATGTATGAAAATTCCAGGAATTGTTTTTTTTTTTCAATTCTATTGTATGTATTTTGTGTATGTCTATTGTGAAATGTTTTTTCGTTTGTGAAGATTTAGTGTGTAAGAAACATACTGTTACGCAAGAAACACACAAAAAGTCTGACAATAAAGTTTATATCTATTAAAGTGTATTTTTTTTAATTGAAGTTGGGGTTGATTAATAAACTTTTTCAAAAATTAACAAAAAGAAAAGAAAAAGAAAAGTGAAATTTTATAAATGTCATCTCATCTATACATTATGCCAGAATACCTAATTTCCAGTCAATAATTGCTAAACGCATCAGACACAGGCTGATTTCATGCACTGAGCTCATCCTGGCTCTCTGGAAGTGTGTGGGAGGATGAGCCCTCAGTGAAGTCAATAAAACGGAAAGCGCCGGAAAGATTTAGCCAGAATATCCCACAACAATATTAGGCAGTTTAATCTCATTTTCAATCATGCTGGTGGTGTTGCATTTTAATATTGTCAAATCGGCTGAGACTTGTTTGGGTGCTGCTGACACATATTTTAATTGAACTAAAAAGTAAGTCTATATTCCTGTGAGTCTGACCTTGTTTGGAGGTGTTTTATAGACAAAAATACAGCAGATGATGCTGCTGGCAAGGAGAATAAGAAAGCCTTGACATCTTCTGAACATGCCGATGAACACTTCTATTTTGTATAATTTACTCTTATTCTACAATGCCTGTGTGTATCAGATTTGTCATTCTTTTATGATAGTACTGTTCATGACTTTTTTATTTTGAAAAGTTTGAATAGACTTTTAATGCTATCTGTTAGCATTTACATTACATCTCAATAGCAGTTGATCAGCTGACCCTGAAAATGCATAATTAGCAATCTGCCATAATGGATGCTCATTTTTGGACAATTTTGACAAATTTGTTTTCGAGCAAATGCTAGTTTTAGGTCAGGTTAGGTAGTAAATGTTAGTTTTCAGACATGTATGAAATTCTGTCATCATTTACTCACCCTCAAGTTAAACCTGTATGAGTTTGGGGGAATATATGGAAGACTACTGTCAACTGTTTGGTAACCAACATTCTTCCAAATATTTTCTTTCGTGTTCAACAGATGAAATTCATACCGGTTTGGAACAATTTGACGTTGAGTAAATGATGACAGTTTTCATTTTTGGGTGAACTATCCCTTTAACCTTTGTTCTTTTTGGGGGTCTGTGAGATCTCGAAGCCCTTTTAATATCTCAGAAACATACGTAATGCTTAATTTCTTTCCTAATTTTATGAGATTTTCAAGAGTAAAATATTATATTTACTTCTTGATTTAAAACTTAAAAAGTTCTGTTCCAGACTGAAATACATTTTAGAAGTATTTGCTAGTACTTTGTCCAGTTTTTTTTTTCTTTGGTATTTCAACACGTTGTCCAATCCATGCAAATGAAAAGCAGTCCTACAATATTACATGACCAGACGTCACCATAGGTAAGGGGTTTTTGAAGTGCCTCATTTAGTCTACATTTTCACTGCTGTCATTTAGGAAAGCTGAATAATAATTCCTGGAAAATCTGGAAGTTATTTTAATGATTCACAGATAGAGGTCAACTGTAAAAGAACAGCCAGGGTTCTCATTAGAGCAGTTGTTTTTCAGCTGTGTAAAGCCAGAGCTTGGTGTGTGAGAGAGAGTGTTGTTAAGAATATTTTTTAATTTGAAAATATCGGTGTAAAATTAGAGATGCACCGATTGCAATTTTCTTGGCCGATTCCGATTTCCGATTTTTTGTTAGTGTGATCTGCCGATACCGATTTTTGCCGATTCCGATTTTCTTTCTAAGAACTATAATTGACAGCATATACAAACAAAAATCTACTTTTCCTCAACGCAAAGTTTTATTTTCATAAAAAAACACAAGTAAAAAGTCAGTAATAAAATATGTACAAATAAAAAAAATTGCAAACAACAGCACAAATAAATAGAATAAAGAGAGCTATGGAACTAAGTTTTTCAGGTCAAGTAAGTTTTTATTCAGTTAAGAAATACTACAGAAATGAAAGTAATCAAATATAAAATAACACGCGAAACCTGCGGGAATGACTAAAATAATGCGCAATACATGCACTATTTAACCAGAGCGAATGAGACGTGTGTGAGAGAGAAGGGGTCGTAGGAGAGATGAGAGTGAGAATGCGCGGCTGATGTTATTACCTGTGCCGCTGGTAACAAAAAGGATCGGCTCGAAATCGGAAAGTGAGACTGACAGGCCGATCACCGATCCGGGCCGATCATGAGGAAAATCGGCCGATTTCGATCCCTGGCCGATCGATCGGTGCATCTCTCATAAACATGAGTTTCTCTGCTGTGTTTCTACTGCATACAAAGAAAGCAAATATTTGGATGCCTCATTGTGCTTTTATCATTCATTTTTGTCAGTTGACTGTTGGATGGCATGACTATATTTTAAGGGATAGAAGATTAAAGGCAGCGGATGAGAAAAGGCAAGCTCTCAGTATCAGTGGGTTGGTGAGAAAGTTTTCAATGTGCTGCCGCCATGTGGGTGCTATGGGTACTGCATTGGCCACTAGATTATGTACAATTTGCCAGCATCCTTTTCCACTTCCTCAGACACGCCTTGTCTTGACGTCTCAGAGGTCTGCGTTGCTTTCGGAGATGTGAAATGTTTACTTTTTCCAATCTTGGCAAGGAAAAGGCCTGTACATCTTAATTGAGCGATAGTGCAAAAATTGGTTATATTATATTGGTGAAATACAGGTCGTTTTAAATTCCCTTTAATTTGTTTATCTGACACTTTAACTCAAAGTGACTTGTGGTATGTTTTTATGATGAGGACTGTACCCCTAAAGCAACTTTGAGTAAAGAGTCTTGTTGAAGGGCTTAATGGTGGTAACTCATCAATTATCCCTCCTGGAGTTCGAATCTATAAGGACACACGATTGATAGTATAATAAACTCTGCTTTCTGCCCAGTTGGCACATCCTTTCTCGGCTATGTCCTAATCCTAATGTACATTAGTGGTTCAACAGATCACAAATCTCACGGTTCGGATCACATTACGGTTTTTGACCCACGGATCGGATCATTTTTCGGATCAGCAAGAAAAGAAAAATATTTCAATTTAACTTGCTTTCCATTTATTACTTAAAGCGAAGTACTTCTTTGATACCACAGCAAATACTACTAGATTAACTAAGTACTTTTTAAGATTAATTTAAGATTTTGTCATAATTTTATGTGTATGTGTCTGTTCAGAGGATTCAGAAAAGGATTCAGCTCGGTGTTCGGTGTAACGAATCGAGTTCCCTTTCGCCTTTTCTCTCTGGAATTGTTTAAAATTTGCTTGCTTGTGTAAATACGAACAAATGATAAACTTATACTCCATTATGTTACATTTTGCAATTAATCCGCGGATCACATGCGTGCCGAACCGTGGGGCTTGGTCCGTACGGATCACGGATCAACTACGATCTGTTTAACCACTAATGTACATATATCCACCTTTTATCAAATGTCTTCCTAGAAAACAATACATTTTCTTCTTACATTATGTGAAATTCTTTTAACAAATTCATTATATAATCTCACCTGGTAACAGGTCCATTATAGCTGTAATTAGCCTCAAGCTACACGTAACCATTTATGAGTGTTTTTACCCCCAAAACTTTAACTTCAAAACACTATTTAGTGTTTGTAATGTTTTCTGATTGCAGTCTAAAGTGGACTTTGATCATATGAGGCAGAAATGTTGCACCTGCTTAACGTTTCTCATATTAACATATTTATTCTTATAAAATACCCCAACATGCATGAAAACACATACAAACCATATACTGTCATAATTGTTTATTTATTGGCTTCATGTTTCATCTGCAGAAATGTTATCTGTTATTTATGTACAGACAATAGAATCGGGTCTTTCATTCTGGTGCGGTAACCGCCCACTGAGATGCAGCTTCACTCGCAAGCAAAACTTTTCAACTCACAAGCAAAGATTTTAGACCCGCGAAAAATGACAGCAGGACAGATACAAAAATATATGGGTGTGTAATGAAAAGTGTGGGAACTGCATAGAATATTATCATAGAGTTATCAATTACTTTATTTATGTAATTAAAAAACCTAGCAAAATTTTTATTTGCAATCTTTTATTTTTTAATTACAATATTAGTTTTGTTCTCAAACACAGTATGTTTGTTTGAATAAAAAAGACACAAAAGTAATTCCATACTAATTTTGTTGACTTGTTTTGTGTGTGGGTAAATTAGACTATTTGGCTGGCACAATTAATTCAGCTCTATTATTGCCCATAGAAAGCAGATGATAAAAGGAATTTTAATGCTCGTTTACATTTTCTATCAATCATGACAACCATTATTCAGCAATCAATGATGGTCAAATGATGAAGAAAAGCAATGTAACTGGCCACATATGCAGACGTGCAGTAGAGAAGTTCACTTTAGAATTTTGCTATCTTGATCCAAGTAAGTATGCCAAATAGTGTATTTTCCACAATCTTGCACTCAGAATCGACCCACAAGATCTGGAATTGCATCCAGCATTGTGGATACCCACTTGTTTTGCCACATAAGACAAAAATTATGTTTTGGTTAATCACAATTATCACACAAATAATTACAAGATAAAAAAAGTCAAAATTATGAGATACTATAAACAATTATGAGATACTAAATTATGAGTGTAAAATTATGAAGTCAGAATCATTATACAATTATGTTTTATGACAGTCATAACTGACAAAAAGTTGAAATCTCATAATTATGATTATCTCATAATTTTGACCTTTGTCATAATAATTTGAATTAGGGATGCACAATATTGGATTTTTGCCGATATCCGATATGCCGATAATTTTCAATAAAGATGCAGTGGTAACCTTTTTTAGTTTATGATTTAATATTTGTAAATGGTCTAAAGCAAAAGAGTTGTAAAAATTCTGAAAATCTTTTAGAGCTCATAATTTGTTTAAAAAATATAACGTTCCACATTAATGAAGCTTAAAGGTGTAAGCTTCTGACCTTAAATCAAAACATACTCATGATTTTATGGCATCAATTACTGCTTTATTTAATCAGAAACACAGTCTAAATATTATTTGTGTACTGTATTTTGCTTTCATTTTATTAGAAGTAGGCCAACAGCGCCCCCTACGGAATTAAAACTCCTTACCAAGCGGGCATTAGGACCTGGGGGGAGGCTGCTGCTGCTGCCACTATACCTGCTATTACCGTTTACTCTATCATACACCGAACACGTCATTCTGTACGTGCTTTCTCAGTTTAAATGCAGAGATCCAAAACAGTTAATCTAATCATCATTCAGGCAAAACTTTGCTTCAAGAATGAGCCACAATGCTGACATGATCTAATCACACTGTTGACGTGATCTAATCGCTAGCACACCTGAGCACATGTGAGTTAATGTATTCCTCTTATCGGCAAGACATATCGGCATAGTTTTTCTTATCGGGCAGATGCCGATATTTACATTTAAAGCCATTATCGGCCGATTCCGATATTGGTCCGATAATATCGTACATCCCTAATTTTAATATCATAATTTTGACTGCTTGTCTCATAATCTTGACTACCTCATAATTTTGAAATTTTGTACCATGTTAATAACTGTTTATATCATTATGACTCATCTCATATTTCAAAATTCTCATATCATAATTTTTACTGTCATAATTTAGACTTTTTATCTCAAAATTTACTGTCATAATTTAGACTTCTTATCTGATAATTGACTTAGTATATCATTATTGTATCAACATTATAATTATCGTAATTATGATTTACCATAGCATGACTTATTTTCTTGCAGCAGAAATGGGCTTCCATACAGCACAGAGTTTGTAAACATTTGCACCATTACATATAAAGCGACATAAACCTCGGGTGCATGTCTTTCTTAGTGAATTCCCCCAAGAGAGAAGAGAACAACAGCCAAATGTCTCACTCTGTCTGTATTCATTGTTTTGTGAACCATTTCAGTTACAGCATTGTTGTAGAACAGAGGCTCTCAATAAAACCCATAAAAGTGTCAGTCTCAGAGTAACATAAAGCGTTTTTATGGGTTATTGGATGCAGAGACGGATTTGAGTTTGTTCTCTAGAGTGAGTGTGAGTGAGTTAGTGAGTGTGTGTGTGAGATACAAATATATAATTATTTTAAATTTTGATTCGTTTTTAACAAGAACTTATTTGTTAGAATTAAAAAAACAATAATAAAGTTCTTTTATAATGACAGTACATTGAAGATTT
>NW_015654050.1:480579-485545 GCF_001515625.1 Sinocyclocheilus rhinocerous
ACACTTTGGCATGGTTTTCTGTTCCATTGTTGTACCTCTGGAAATTCTCCATGGCTATGATATGATCTTAACTCACTCCTGAAATCCTGCAGTGCCGAGCGGATCATGCCTCTTCCTGCAGGATTACACAGTGCACGTCTAGTTCGGTGTGGCACACTTTTATGTACTCTCTGTGTCAAAAAGTGATTAGTCGACAATGTCAGTTTGTGACACAATGCCCCTGAGGCAGGGATGATGTCCTCCTGTCTAGACAGTCTTTAGCTCTGCCATAACCTCAGTAACAAACACACACAAACACACAGTGGAAAAAAAGATTGAATGTTGCAGACGTCACACATTTTCAGTTTTTAATCTAGTCTGATAGGGATATTTCACCCAAAAAAATGAAATCCTGACATCATTTAATTGCCCTCATGTCATTTCAAACCTGTATGTACCTTATCTTATTTTGGAGGATGAATGGTTGGATGAATAATTGGATGACTGGATGGATGGATTGGCGGTGATATTAAATCAAATGGATGGATGAAGTGATAAAAATAGTGATATGAAATCTGGACCGATGCATGCACCAGATTTGACATGTCATGACAATTGACATTTTGGCATTGGAATGCTATAGGACCAAAGGAATGTTATAGGATCACCTAAATGGAGAGGGTGGATATTTTCAGATTCAGCTGATATTTGGGAGAAATGAAGGCCATCTGGAGGACTGCCATTGAAGCATTTCCTCACAGTCCATGCGGCTTACATCGCAATGTGAAGAGTCCATTAGTAGAGCTCACAGCAAACTGACAGAGTCAATATTAGCATAGAACACACACAGACACACAAGGACGGTCAGCCACATATGAGGCGTCCAGTGTGTCTTATTGATGAAGTGTAAATAGAGAAACTGTAAATGTTAATGCAAAAAGTTCATTCTGTAATTATGCCAGTGAGTCTGGCCAACAACCAAAAGCTTTTGATTAATGATAATGTTTAAATTAACCAATGGCAATGTAACAGAAAAGGACAGTTATGGTCTATTTGTGGTAAAGAGTGTTGTTTAAAAGGAATATTACTGGTTACTGGTTCAATACAAGTTTAAGTCAACATGAAACTGAAATTTCGATTGTCTTTTCTTCTTTATCGTGCACTCTAAGAAAAATTAGTAAAAATAGGGTCTGTGTTAATATGAAGGAATTTCAGTGTTGACACTTCAAAATATTTTACCTTTATTTAGAACTATTCATTGCATTGTATTATTATGTTTTAAGGTTAAAGGAAATGTCCTTAAACTTAACGGATAATGTCCTGGCAGAAAATGACCAGTACCTTTACCGCTTTTCTACAGATGTTTTTTTTTTCTTCTTATGGTGGGATTTACAGTATATTCCTGACTTGATTTTGTCCATATTGCAAAAACACATCAATCAATCAATCAACCAATCAATCAATCAATCAATCAATCAATGTGCCGTGTAGCCAAGCATGGTGTCCCATACTCAGAATTTGTGCTCTGCATTTAACCCATCCAAGTGCACACACACAGCAGTGAGTAGTGAACACAAACACACCCTGAACACACACTCGGAGCAGTGGGCAGCCATTTTTTCTGCAGCACCAGGAAGCAGTTGGGGGTTCGGTGCCTTGCTCAAGGATCTCACCTGTGGTATTGAGGGTGGAACAGAGCGCTGGTCATTCACTCCCCCCACCTACAATCAAGTCCGCCTCTCCAACCATTAGGCCATTACTGCCTAATCACTGAAAAATCTAGCATAAATATAATCTATAAAAAATATAAATAATCTTTTTTTTTTTTATGCAAAAATTGAGATTATGCTGAGACACTTATGAAGGAAGGGAATGGGGACAATTGTTGGAGGAAAACGTGAAGCTTATAATTTAATAAAAGTACATACATTAATTCCTCTTTTAAAACTTAAATTTTATTTAAGCTAAAAAATTATTCTCATAAATTTTGCAATCATTTTAGGAGTTTAAGTGTTGCATTCCTATGGTAACAAACTTGTAAAACTGGATATAAGCAGGATTTTATGCTAAACAAATTAAATATTCCTCGTCTACTGAAACAGTGAGTATTTTAGTATTTAAAGACTTCTATTAAATAGTGTCCTTTTAACCCAGATTTATGGACAGCAAGTCAAAATTCACCTTTTGAGATGGGTGAAGAGATGGATGAGTCGGATAGTGATATGATAGTGATGGATGGATGATGGAAAAGCATAGTGATTTGAATTTCAATGGATAAATAGATCCCTCCATCTATCTATCACATCAATCATCAAGTCACAGTTGTCCATCAACACAAATCTCCATCATTATAGCGCCTTTGCAATATTACAGAGTTTGGAGCTTTGCTTATTTTTATTTTTATTTTTTCTGCAAAGGCCTAGTCATGTGTGAGAGAGTTTGTATGTGTGTGGATGATGTACTCCCCCAAACACAAGGCCCACAGAGGTTCAGGGCCAAACCACAGCATCACCACGCTATCTGTGATTTAACACCAGCCAACAGGGAGAGGCTCCCTACGGATTATATCACCAGGACTTTAATCGCTGTGGTTACTGTAGCCAAACTGGCAGAGCTCCAGTCAAGAAAGAAAAAAAACTATCAGCCCTAATGACTAGTGTTTGCTGGCACAGACTAGGAAAACAGTTTCATAGTCTATTTTTCAACACCGCACTTTATAGAACAGGGTTATGGGCCTTCAGCACACACACTGACAATCACTAGGTCACACGAAATGTGAAAGGAATTGTTGGACTAAATGATGTTAGAATGTAAGATGATGAAAGACAGAATGATCGTAAACGCTACAGAGTTTGGCTTAGTCATGCATTCCACAGATTGAGATGTCCATAGATCAGTAGAACTGCAGATCTTATATGAAGATGGGAACTTTAAATGGGAAAATCAAGCAGAACAGACCAAAATACTACAGCATGTGGAAAAATTTAATCAATTAAATACCGCTAGTGCTGTGAAATCTGAATATTTTATATAATTTTATTTTATGTAATTTTATATACTTGAAATGTGAAATGGCAATTTCATACATATTGAAATCTCATAATCTACAAAATCATTATAATATGCATATGTGACAAATACACGTAGTGAGATATTATCCGCTGTGGACTGGGTTTGGGATGGATGTCCTGGGCATTTGTTTCAGTTAGAGTCCATTGCTGGATATTCTGAATAAAACCCTGTGGGAAAACCACAGTAATGCACATCCTTTCTGTATGTAGGCCTAGTTTTATTACACATTTTTTTGTATTTAAATGTAATATGTTTTATAATAAATACTCTCTCACCACTGGGCAATCATTGGTCTGTTGTGGTATGTAATCCACTCTGTTCATTCCACAAGATTTTTATGCCACTGGAAATCTGTTTTGGTCGTATTTTATGAGATGTCCACTTTTTTCCCAGCCATTGACCTTTTTCTTTGAGGAAAAGTTATGTTTACAGGGGAAAATCATCCAAACCCTTGTGGGCCTGTAAACATGAAGAGTGAGGAGAGGCTTTTAATGTGGTCTACCTAATGTTTGCATCAGACTCTCATGTGTGTTTAATGGACATCAGACTCAGAGACTTTGAGCTGGACTGCATGATGAAGCTCCATAGAGATGCAGCAAGTTGAAGTCTACATATGTATTTATTTATTTTTCTATTTATTTATACATTATTCGTTCGTTCGCTTGTTCATTTATTCATTCGTTCATTTGATATTTATTTGTACATTTATTTTTCTATTTATACATTTTTCTATGTATGTATATTTATTTAGTTAGTCATATACAATTTTACATGTTGTACCTTTTTTTTTCTTTTACACTTATACTTACAGAAAGAGGGATGTGTTTGTATATGATTCATTCTGGATGTTAAACTGCATCCCTGTGAGATTATGGCTTGAGTTAGTCTGTAGTAATTATATTTAACTTTATCTGAAATCTGAAAAGGCACTTCATTTCTCAACTAAGTAAACATGCTGTGTGTGTATACAAGGATAATGGATGAAATCCTGGGATCGGTTCAGCTCTTACAGTCTTCCATCCGTCACATATACCTTTACTGATACATAGTGAATGATTAGGAGAGATGTAGACAATACAAAACATGAATTGGTAAGAGAGGCAGTAAAACTGTTGCTCAATAAATGCCATTGCTACAGTTATTCAGGAAAATTATAACACAACTGCAAGTGTTTTTAATCTGAAGGTTTAAATGAAGTTGATATTTATTAAGCACTTGTGTTTGTTTTGTAACATTTAAACATCATTATTCTTGTACATGTATTGCCAAAGTCATTTTTAATTTCAAAATGGCAAAGACTGACAGAAATAGTCGTGATGAATTGTTCTAAACAAAAGGATTTTATTATTTCAGTGCAGTGCATTAGCATGGCTGCTTTGTTCCGTTGATGGTTTATATTTTTGATGGTTGGATGCAGGGGCGTCATGCACTCATTATTTTTGAGGGGGGGGGGTCGTCATGTGACACACAGCAGCCCAACAGCACGTTTTATTTCTTTTTTCCTGTTTTTTCGAAACATTCCCAAACGCATTAACTATGTCATGAAATATCTTGATTCTCACCTTTATAGATTATGTTGATCTATGGGCGATAATCAAAGTAACCTAATAATGTAGTCTATTAATTATGCATAAAAACCTGTCTGTTTACTTAATTAACAGATATGGGTGTCATGCCGTAACATATTTTTAATACGACTGACTTTATATTTAATGTGAATTTAACATTGAAAGTTAATGTGAATGAAAACATTGCAAGTTAGGCTAATCACTAAACACTCAACACTTTCATTGTACAGAAAGAGAGCAAAGAACATTTACATTATCACTGACAATCTAGTTCAAGCACTCTCAAAAACTCCCATTAAAATCACTGAAGCTGTTTACACTATGAAATTAATATCTTACAGATTCGT